>NC_081437.1:10944993-11079747 GCF_949786415.1 Peromyscus eremicus | reverse complement strand
GAGGATGGCCATTAGCTGCTTTTCTCCCTTGGCACTTTGGATCGCATCTTCCAATACTATGGGAGCTAGCCTCTGGGAGGAGGCTTCAAGGTCATAGTAGCTAGATTCCTCCAGCTCCTGTGAGCAGAGCGTGTGGTGTTTTCAGCCACAGGGTCTTACCTTCAAGATCTGGGAGGCAACCAAGGGCGGCAGCAATAGCCTGTATTGTTTTTTGTTTTTTTTTTTGGGGGGGGGTGTCTCTTGGACTCCCCTGATTAACAAAGTGAGGTATTCCTTTTCTGTCACTGGGATTTTTGTTTGTCTATGGCTCCTGGGGGAGTATTATCACTCTGTGATAATAAAACTATATATGTGTGTCCACACACACTTACTTATTACTAAGTAAGCTTATGAAAGAATAGGTTTTTTTAAAGCTTCCTAGTGTCCTTTATTCTGCCTCCTCTCTCCTTCTGTATTACCCTTCTGTCTCCCTCGGTTAAGGACCCCTCCCCTTCCCATTCTAAGCTCTTTTTTTTAAAAAAATATTTATTTATTTATTTGTGTGTGTGTGTGTGTGTGTGTGTGTGTGTGTGTGTACGCCATGGTTTGTGTGTGGCGGTCAGGACAACTTTGTGGAGTCGAGTACCGGAAGTTGAAGTTCTGACAACCCCGGAATTCACTATGGCTCGTCTTGAACTCACAGAAATCTTTCCTGCCCCTGCCTCTAGAGGGATGGGATTACAGGCACGTGGAACCACGCTGTGGTGGTGGTTTGGACAGGTATGGCCCCCATAGACCCGTGTGTTTGAGTGCTTGGCCCACAGGGAGTGGCACCATGAGGAGGTGTGTCACCGTGGGGGCAAGCTTGGAGGTCTCATCTATGCTTAGGCTAGGCCCAGTGTGTAGACAGTTCACTGCTGCCCGTGGATCCAGATGGAGAACTCTCAGCTACATGTCTCTCCAGCACCAGGTCTGCCTGCACGCTGCCATGCTTCCCGCCATGACAATAATGGACTAAACCTCTGGACTGTAAGCCAGCCCCAGTTAAATGTTTTCCTTTATAGGAATTGCCGTGGTGTCTCTTCACAGCAACAGAACACTGACTAAGACACACGCCTAGACTTTTTTCTCGGTTTTGTTCTGGGAAGAAAGGTTCCGCTGTGCTCAGGAGGGAAGACAGTGTTGGTAGTGCATTCAGGACTAGGATGCTCTGGGAGGACGGTGCTGGTAGTGAGCTGGGAGGAAGAGGAGGAGGAGATGGTGCTGGTTAGCTTTCGTCATCTTGACACAACCTAGAGTCGTCTGAGACGAGGGAGCCATGATTGAGAAAAGGCTTTGGTAAATTGGTCTGTGTGGCATTTTCTTTTCTTTTTTTTTTTTTTCAAGATTTATTTATTATGTATACAGTGTTCTGCCTGCACGCCAGAAGAGGGCGCCAGATCTCATTACAGATGGTTGGGAGCCACCATGTGGTTGCTGGGAATTGAGCTCAGGACCTCTGGAAGAGCAGCCAGTGCACTTAACCACTGAGCCATCTCTCCAGGCCCTGTGTGGCATTTTCTTGATTAATGATTGATGGAGGAGGGTCCAGCCCTCTGTGGGCAGTGCCACCCCTGGGCTGGTGGTCCTGGGTAGTGTAAGAAAACAGAGCCGGGCGCTGGTGGTGCACACCTTTAATCCCAGCACTCGGGAGGCAGAGGCAGGCGGATCTCTGTGAGTTCGAGTCCAGCCTGGTCTACAGAGCGAGATCCAGGACAGGCACCAAAGCTACACAGAGAAACCCTGTCTCGGAAAAAAAAAAAAGGAAAGAAAGAAAGCAGTCTGGGCAAGCCATGGAGAGCAAGCCAGTAAGCAGCACGCCTCCATGGCCTCTGCTTCAGTTCTTGCCTGGAGGTTTCTCCCCTGTTTGAGTTCCTGACCTGACTTCCCTTAGTGAGGTGGTCAAACTGAAGTACACTCTTTCCTCTCACGGCTGCTTTTTGGTCATGGTGTTCTATCACAGCAGTAGAAACCGCAGCGAAGATGCTTCTGGTTCTTTTATTTTGTTTAAGTTTCACAGTTTATAGCAAGTGGAAAGTTGCATGGTGGCATGCTAAGGCTACAGAATTCCAGATGGACTTTGATTTATTATAAGATTGGGTAGCCTCTGCCAGATGCAGTGTTCTTTGAATAAATGTAAAGCAGAAATAGCTTAAATTTTTGATGGGATCCTAACTGGCTGTAGAACAACTGATGAGTCATTGTAGCTCACTGTGAGAAAGGAACATTTTGGAGACAGACTTATTAAAGCTGGAAAATAAAACATAGCTGTGCTCCAGCCGAGGGTTTTCTTCTTATGGTTGACTTCCTGTGCATCGGTTGGTCATTTCCCACTCCTCGGTGACGTCTGTGAGGTCAGAGAAATGTTCAAAGTGACACTCAGCTTGCCAGTTCTCCAATGCAGGTGCCATGGAGTTCTGCGTAGACTGGATGGCATGCGAGGGCTTCGTTCTCTCTGATAA
Source organism: Peromyscus eremicus (assembly GCF_949786415.1). Classification (NCBI taxonomy): domain Eukaryota; kingdom Metazoa; phylum Chordata; class Mammalia; order Rodentia; family Cricetidae; genus Peromyscus; species Peromyscus eremicus. Next base: position 11,077,267 of record NC_081437.1, on the reverse strand, counting down.
TGGGATGTGTGCTTGTGGTTTGTTTAAAAGTTTGCTGGCAGAACATGGTGATGCAAGCCTTTGATCCCAGCACTCAGGAGGCAGAGGCAAGCAGATCTCTGAGTTCGAGGACAGCCAAGACTACACAGAGAAGCCCTGTCTTGAAAAACAAAAATTCTGGGCCTGGAGAGATGGCTCAGAGGTTAAGAACACATACTGCTCTTGTAGAAGACCATGTCAGGCAGCTCATAAGCATCTGTAATCTAGCTCCAGAGGATCCAATGCCTCTGATTTTTAGGGATACCTGCACTCGTGTGTACGTACCCACCCCACGGATACACATACCTTTATTTTATTTTTTTTTAAGTTAAAAATAAATTCTGCTTTTAGAGGCTGAGAGATAGCTCATATTGCTCTTGCAGGGGACCTTAATGAGTTCCCAGCATCCACATGGGGCAGTTCACAGCTGCCGTAACTCCAGCTCCAGAGGATCCAGCGCCCTCTCCTGGCCACCGTAGGCACTTGTACTCTTGGGCACCTGCATTTCAATGCACATCCTCCCATACACATAATGAAAAAGAAGTCTTTAAAAAGTGTCTGCTTTTTACAGTAAACCTTTATAGCTATAATCCCCACTAACAAAAGCTTGCAGTCTTCAATAGGACTTAAAAGTGTAAGCAAGTCATTGGACTACAGAGCTGGAGAGCATCTGGGAAGGTGTTCTGTCAGAAAAATGCATTAAAATTAGGCTTAGAAAATATTTAAGGGTCTGGGGAGGTGGCTCAGTCTTGCTTATCCAGCATGCATAAAGCCCTGGGTATGACCAGTTGCTCATGCCTGCAATACCAGCAGTCAGGAGGTAGGGGCAGGAGGATCAGAAGGATTTTAGTCCATCCTCAACAGTGTAGAGAGATCAGTGCTAGCCTGGGGTACATGAGACCTCGTCTCAAAAACAAGAAGAAGAAGAAGGAGGAGGAGGAGGAGGAGGAGGAGGAGGAGAAGGAGGAGGAGGAGGAGAAGGAGGAGGAGGAGGAGAAGAAGACTCCCCCCAACCATTTAATAAGGATGCTTTAAAAAAATTTTTTTTGTACACATGATATATACAGGAGTGATATATGCGTGTGTGTGTGTGTGTGTGTGTGTGTGTGTGTGTGTGTGTGTGTATATGTATGTGTGTGTTTGTTTGTTTGTTTGTGTAAGTGAACAGCATGCAAGTGTGTGAAGGCTAGATGTTATGCTGGTGTCTTCCTAAATCATTGTCTTAGTCAGTGTTCTATTACTGTGAAGAGACACCATGACCACAACAACTCTTATAAACATTTGATTTGGGCTGGCTGACAGTTTCAGAGGTTTAGTTTATTGTCATCGTGACAGGAAGCATGGTGGCATGCAGGCAGACATGGTGCTGGAGAAGGAGCTGAGAGTTCTACATCTGGATCCGTAGGTAGCAGGAAGAGAGAGAAAGCTACTAGTCCTGGCGTGGGCTTCTGAAACCTAGAATCCCACCCCCAGTGACACACTTCCTCCAACAAGGCCACACCCACTCCCACAAATAGTGCCACTCCCTAAGCATTCAAATATATGAGCCTGTGGGGGGGGGCATTCTCTTTCAAACCACCACAATCATACTCTACCTACTTTTGGTCTCCCTGAAGCTGGTGCTCATGGACCAGGGTAGACTGCTGTCTGGCAGGCTTTAGGCATCTGCCTGTCTGTGGCTCCAGTTTTTTTTTTTTTTTCTCTCTCTCTTTCTGCCTTTCTTTCCTATCTATTTAGCACACAATTTTACTATGAGGTCCAATTTATCTGCTTGATTTTCTTGTTTATGCTTTTGCATATATTAGCTAAGATACCATTTCCTGGTCTAAAAGGTCAGAAATACCTGTTTTGAGTCTTAGCTCTTACGTTTAGCCTTTTGGTGTATTTTGAGTTTATTTTGGTGTCTGGTTTGAGGTGTGGGACATAGTTCATTCTTACCTATGAGTAGCTAGTTGTCTAGCACCATTTGCTAAAGGAAGTCTGGTCTGTTTTCCCTCTGAGGACTGGCCCAGGTTGCCTTGGTGAAAATCAGTCCATTGTATGTTCAGACACTGTTGGCTGTCCTCGGTTCTCCCATGTGTCCTCACTTACGCTGGTTCCACGGTCCCCAACACTGTAGGGTTGAGAAGTACCTTAAGTGTGTTCTTACTCCAGATTATTTTGGCTACTGTAAGTCCTTACATACCTGTATGAATGGTCAGATCTGTGCTAATTTTAATGAGAAAGGCAGAATTGGAATTGCATTTGGAATGGCTCTCGCGTGTAGATCATCCTGGGAATTCACTGCCGTTTTGAGCAATATTAGCTCTTCCACCAGTGAGCTCGGGTCGTTTTTCAGTTGGTTTGGTCTTTGGCACTGTCTTTGTTTCTAGGGTACAAGTTTGCCATTTGTTAAATGTATTATTATCATTGCTGTTTCCTTGTGTTTTTGAGACAGTGTCTTACTGTGTTTCCCAGGTTAGTCCCAAACTCAGTATGTAGACCAGGCTGGCCTTGAACTTGCATGACCTCCTCCTCTGTTGTGTGGGCTGGGATTGCAGGGTTTGTTTCCATGCTCCTGTGGTGATTTTCCTCTGTGGTTGCATTGTACTTTATAGCTTTTAGTACTTTTCAACCTGTACCATGAGCTGTATAAGACAATAGGATTTAAGAGGGGGCAAGATTGCTCAGTGGGAAAAACCACTGGCCACACAAGCAGGCTGATAACCTGAGCTTGATCCCCAGATCCCACAGTGGAAAGAGTAAACCAGCTCCCTAAGGTTGTCTTTTGACCTCCACATGCACACGGTGGCATGCACTCCTGTACTCTTAGACACACACACACACACACACACACACACACACACACACACACACACATACACACACACACACACACGCGCGCGCGCGCGCGCGCACGACATGCAGGCACGCACACAACACTTTACTTTTAATTTTTGTAATTAAACAATTATTTTATGTGTGTGAGTGTTTTCCTCATGTATGCCTGGGCATGCTTGGTGTCCGGGGTCGCCAGAAGAGGGCATTGCCTCAGATGTCCTGGAACTGACATCACAGATGATTGTGAGATGGTTGTGAAACACCATGTGGATGCTGAGACTCAAAGCTGGGTCTTCTGGAAGAGCAGGCAGTGCTCGACACCACTGAACCATTGCTCTAGGCCCTCACATACACAAAGGAAGGGAGGGATTGAGGGAGGGAGGGAGAGAAAGAGAGAGAGACTGAATAGAGAAGGTTTCTGTCCTGCCTGGCCCCTCAGCTGTCAGACCCAAATGAACACACAGGTTTACATTAATTACAAACTGTTTGGTCTGTGGCTCAGGCTCATTACTAACTAGCTCTTACAACTTAACTCAACCCATTCCCATTAATCTGTTTTGCTACGTGGCTTCCTGGCATTACTTGTTCTCTCACATCTTACTTCTCCTGGTGGTGGCTTGCAGTGTCTCCTCCGACCCCACCTTTCTCCTTCCTGTATCTCTGCTTGGATTTCCTGCCTGGCTATCCTCTGCCTTGCCATAGGCCAAAGCAGCTTCTTTATTAATCAATGGTAGCAACACATATTCACAGCGTACAGAAAACCATCCCACAGCAAGAGAGAGGGAAGGGGGAAGAGAGAGAAAGAAAACAGGCTGGGAGTCATGGCTCACACCTTTAACCCCATTTGGGAGGCAGAGGCAGGAGGATCTCTGTGAGTTCAGTACCAGCCTGGTCTACGGAGTGAGATCCAGGAAAGGCTCCAAAGCTACACAGAGAAACCCTGTCTGGAAAATCAAACCAAACCAAACCAAATTTTAGCAGGTGTATAGCTCAGTAATAGAGTGCTTGCTCAGGAGCTCAGGTCCTGTGTTTTGTCCTCAGCACCACAAAAAAATAAAGTTAGCATTTGGTAGACTAAGGTAGGAGTACCTTGAGTTTAAGGTCAGCCTGGACTGTATAGTGAATTCCAGGCCAACTTCTGCTAGAAACAAACATACGTACATATATACATACATACATGCATGCATACATACGTACACACACTTGGAAGGCAGAGGCAGGCAGATCTTCGTGAGTTCCAGGCCAACCTGGTCTACATAGAGAGTTCCAGGCCAGCCAGGGCTACATGGTGAGACCCTGTCTAAAAACAGGAACAGAACCAAAAACACAAACCAAAACAACAAAACAAAAGGCGAGGCATGCTCTTGTTGGTGTGACGTGTGTTGGTGCTTTTTCCTCCGTAGGCACCGTTAAAATTCAGTCAGCCGTGTTTTCTAGAGCAACACTTGTCAGATTCCAGTTAGGTAAATAAAGATCGGGGTTCCGTGTGCTATTTGCCAGGCTAATATTGCCAATGCCGCAATCACTTGAGGTTATTAGACCTGCTGCTCTGTATGGTCGTCAGAGAGGACATTCAGGGGCCTGGAATTACCGTGTTCTTTGTTTGGGCATGGTGAGACTTTAACTTGATAGTGTGTGTGTCTATGTGTGTGTGTATCTGTGTGTGTTTATATCTGTGTGTGTGTCTATGAGTGTGTGTGTGTCTATGAGTGTGTGTGTGTCTGTGAGTGTGTGTGTGTGTGTGTGTTCCCCTGTCCACCTCTGCACAACTCCGAGAGTCACTTCTCTCCTCCCATTACGTGGGGCCCCAGGGTTGGAACTCAGGTCATCAAGCTTCTTGCAGGTGCCTTACCTGCTGAGACAACTTCCCGGCTCCCAGATGAGACTTTTTTAAAACCAATCGGTTTTTCAGGCTTTTTTTTTCAAAAAGTTCAGGACTTTAAGATCTGAATCAGAGACGCCAGGCCCTCTTGCAATTAAAAACAGAATTGTGTGGAACTGTGTTTGATAAAATGCCTTCGATGGTCCTGGCCCCCCCCCCCCCCCCCCCCCCCCCCCCCCCCCCCGAGATAAGACCCGTGACAGCTGGATCTGCTGCTGTCTGTGTGGCACCCCGTTCACTCTGCATGAAGAGCAGCTGCACTCTTCCTGTCCTGCGGCCTCACGCCGAGTCGCTGCACTCCTGATACTCACCATAGCCGCACAGTCTGCTCCAGAAAAGTTGTGTAGCTCAAGTTAATCAGAATTAGGTCTGTAAATGATATTGGTGTCCCTTTCTCTTTAAAGATATTACATGTGATGTCAGAAAGATCATGTGGCCGGGTGTGATAGATAGTACACGCCACAATCTCAGTCATCAGGAGCAGAAGGCCAGAAGTGAGTGCTGTTAGGTTTTGGCCAATGTGACGCAAGCGAGAGGCATTTGGGAAGAGGGGGTCTCGTTGAGAAAGTACATTCACAAGCCTGGCTTGTGGACAAGTCTGTCAGGCATTTTCTTAATTAATGATTGATGGGGGAGGGTACAACCGTGTGGGTGGTGCCACCCCTGGGCAGATGGTCCTGGGTTCTATAGGAAAGCAGGCTGAGCAAACCATCCGGAGCAAGCCAGTCAGCAGCTCCCGTTGATTTCTTCTGCTTCAGTTTCTGTCTCTAGCTTCCTGTCCTGACTTGCCTCATGATGCCTCATGACCTGAGGTGTGGGTGAAATGGGCCCTTTCTTCCTCTAAGTTACAGTCACAGCAGTAGGAAAATAACTAAGGCAGTGAGTTCGAGGCCAGCTTCTGCTACCCGGCTAGAGCGCCTCAAAAATCAAAACGGAGCTGGGCGGTGGTGGCGCACGGGCCTTTAATCCCAGCACTCGGGAGGCAGAGCCAGGCGGATCTCTGTGAGTTCGAGGCCGGCCTGGGCTACCAAGTGAGTTCCAGGAAAGGCGCAAAGCTACACAGAGAAACCCTGTCTCGAAAAACCAAAAAAAAAAAAAAAAAAAAAAAAATCACAACGGAACACCATGGAGAACCTTGCTGCTTCGTTTTTTCCCGTGGCCTCCGGCCCTGCTTCTCAGAGGCCAAGCTGGGAGTCGTTTCTCAGTCACTGTCCTGCTCACTGAGGAACACCTAATAAATGCTGGTTGAGTGGATGAAAAGCCCTCTTAGCTCTCAGGCTGGAGAATTGATTACAGCTCTTTCCTCTTGGGTGGCACACTGCACCACCGTCTTAACACAAGGCTCCCCAGGAACAAGGCGCTTCAATGCCATTCCAGTTTCTGAGGTTGCCGCTTTTAAACACACAACGTGTGTGGAGGGCGCTGGAGGCTAGTCACCTTCCGGAAGGGAGGGGTTTCCAGCAGCCCCCGCTCCTGTGCCTGCTGCAGAGAGAAAAGATAGAAAAGATGGCCATTTTCCTCTTTTTCTTTCTGGGACATTTGTTTTCCCCCCCTTTCTGCCATGTTGGTCTTCGTAGGTTTTTGTTTTTGCTTCGGAAACAGGGTCTAGACTCTATAAAGCCCAGGTTGACATATCCTGCCTCAGTGTCTGGTATCACAAGTATGTTTCCCCCTCCAAAAATGACTTGGCTTACAGTATTCATACAAGACAAAGAGGGTGCTAAGTATTATGAGTCTGATCCCTGTATACACAGAGGAGGGTCTGAGACCCTCCAGTACTGGACAGTTAGTTTGTTTATTTGTTTGTTTGTTTTTAGACAATTCTTTTAGATTCCTTGCTAGCCGAGGACTAGGATGACCTTTCTGACCCTTTGGCCTTCCTCTCCCCAGTGCTGGGGTGGGGTTCCAGCATCCACCTCCACTCGGGGCTTCTGCCGTCCTGGTACTCAGGCTCAGGGTTTCCTGTGTGCTCAGCACTCCCAGCTCCCTGCCTGGGCTGTAAAAAATGTCTCAGTGTTTCGTTTGCTTGCTTGTTTTCAATTACTCATTTCCTGCCTCAGGTTCTAATTTCTAAGCATAGTTCCTCAATTCTAATCTTTCGGTTGGTTTATTATTTGTGTTATTCAATTGGAAGTTCTGCTGCCTGGTTTCTCTCTCTCTCTTTCTTGTTTGTTTTTTGAGATAAGGTCTCACTATGTAGTCATTGCTGACCTGGAACTCACTCTGTAGCCCAGGCTGGCCTCGAACTCACAGAGATCCACCTGCCTTTGCTCCCTAAGGGCTGGGATTAAAGGCGTGCACCACCACACCCACCTCCATTTATATTTTATTTTAATTAAGGAATTTTGAGATCAGCCCCTGGCTAGCTTAGAACTCTCCATCTTTCTGCCTCAGCCTCCCGAGTGCTGAGATTTCAGGCGTATTTGACTGCCATTATCACCTTAGCTGCCATTTTTACAGTCATTCACTTTTAATGTTACTTAATATTTTAGAGAAATTTATTTGTGTGTCTCTGTGTGAGTGTATTATGCACATGTGTGTTTTCAGGCGTGTCTGGCTAAAGGCCAGAAGAGGGTGTTGGGTGTCCTCTTCCGTTATTCCCTGTGTATTCCTTTGAGGCAGGGTCTATCCTGAACCTAGGGTTGTGTTTTCTCTGCTAGGCTGGAAGGCAGCAAGCTGCAGAAGTCCCCCACCTTTGTTCTCAGAGGTGGGGCTCCCGGTGTTTGTAAGGACACCGGCTTGTTATGTGGGTGTTGGGATCCTAACCGTGCTCCATGATTTACAGGAAGTGCGTTCAACCCCCGGGCCAACTCTCCGGCCGCTGCTCACGCTTGTTATTTATTTATTTTTTTGGTTTTTCGAGACAGGGTTTCTCTGTGTAGCTTTGCGCCTTTCCTGGAACTCACTTGATAGCCCAGGCTGGCCTCGAACTCACAGAGATCCGCCTGGCTCTGCCTCCCGAGTGCTGGGATTAAAGGCGTGTGCCACCACCGCCTGGCTGTTATTTATTATTTTAAGACAGCTCTCACTGAGGAGTACTTGTTCACCTTGAACTTACTGTCTCATCCAGGTGGGCTTTGAATTGGTGATCCTCCTGCCTCAACCTCCAGAGGGCCGGGATCACGAGTGTCTACCACCATGTCCGGTTCTGCTATATTAACATTGGTATTTATGTTCTTCTTGGCCGCCCCCAGAACTTAATTTTAGGGTTGGGATTGCAGTGAAAAGTTGAATGTGAAGTTCGAAAGTGATCAGTGTAAAGAAATGATCAAATGAAATGCTGATCTGACCGGTCGGTTCATTCTGCTTTAGTATCCCAAGAGGCAGCCTGAGTTGTAACGATGGATTCTTTGGATTTCGTTTGTGTAGAGGAAACAGAGGAAGAAACCGAGATGACCGTTGAGGCCGACCTCACTGAGAAACAGAAGCATCAGCTGAAGCATAGGGAACTCTTTCTGTCTCGCCAGTATGAGTCCCTGCCCGCCACACACATCAGGTGAGACCGACCGTTCGGAAGTTGCCCTAACGTGCCCGGAAACACTGTAACCAAAGCCTTCTTGGAAGCGCCTCAAACTCTCTTCAAGTTCTTGCTCAGCTTAGTTAGCAGCCTGCAAACTAGGATTTGATCTTGGAATTGATAGTGTGTATTATTAGCGTACAGAAGTCCCGAGCGGGTTCCACAGTGATGAGGCGTCTTTTTCGTCGCCTCATCCATTCCTAACAATTTACCTGAGTTGTCTGTTAGCATCACACACAATGTCTAGCAGATACTCTTTGGGAAATGCTGGGCGTCTTCAGATTCCTGCAATCGATACAGTGGTGAGAGTGAATGCAAGGGAATGAATGCAGGGGCTAGAACACGCGAACACAGGGGTTATTTTGCAGACCCATGATGCTAGCCCTCACAGGATATATGGCTTTTTATTTTCTTGTATCTCTGGGATGAAAACCTTGTTCTTTGTGACCCTGTTACTGGCATCAGCTCCGTGCATTTGCTCAGTTTAAAGCTTTAACAGATGTGTTTTTGTTAGAAATTGAAGCCGGGCATGCGTTAGGCAAGTGATCCGCTGCTCTGAGCTGGGCTCACGACCTTTGCTCTGTGCCCTGGTGGGATCCAGCCCTTGCTTTGTGATCTGGAGGACTGTGCTGGGGCGGTGGTCCTTCTTGATTTACTGAGAGGAATTTATGATAGACTCAGAATTGGGTGTGGTGACACATACTTTTAATCCCAGCACTCAGGAGGCAGAGGCAGGCGGATCTCTGTGAGTTCGAGGCTATCCTGGTCTACACAGTAAGTTCTAGGACAGCCAGGACTACGTAGAGAGACGTTGTCTACGGAAAAAGAAGAAATTTAAAAAAAAAAAAAAAGATAGATGCCATGGAGCTATTTTTTCAGTGTAGTCTGTAGTAAGTACATCTTAGCAATATAATAAAATGTTTCAAGTCCAGAGACAGGTGGCTTCTGGGGCTGGGGCTGTAGCTCGGTTGGTAGCCTGTGCCTAGCAAGTAGTAAACCCTGGGTTTGATCCCTAGCACTGTGGAGGTAGGAGCAGGAGAATCAGAAGTTCAGGGTGATCCTTGGCTACATAGGGAACCAAGGCCAGCCTGGGCTACATGAGACCCTCAACAACAACAAGAAGAAAAAAGAGGGCTGGTGAGATGATGTGGAGAAAGGTGCATGCTGTCAAGCTTGTCAACCCAGGGTTCCGTCCCTGGAACCCACATGGTGGAAGGAGAGAATCAATTCCTACAAGCTGTCCTCTGACCTCCATACGTGTACCATAGCGTGCGCCTGATACCCCCCTCTCCTCACAAATAAAAAATAAATACACGTGATAATAATAGTACCATTAAATTAAAACACAAAACAAAAGACAAGTAGATTCTGCCTCTTGGGATCAGTAAAACGTTAGGGTTGGCATGGTTCCTCACCTTCATCAGTTTGGGACACCTCAGGTGGAGGGAGCTGGTGAACTCCGGTTGTGTGCAGGGGGCAGCTAGAGTCCAGAGCGATGGCTATGGAAGGAGTTGGTATTGCTGTCACCTTAAACCAGTTCCCTCAGTTGAGTTCAGAGTCTTTATTTTTTATTTGTTTTTCTTTTAATTCAGCTCCTTGCTGATCATGGCAGTAACAACCAACTGAAAAGAAAAGTAGTAGCTGTTGTATAATTACCCCCCCCCCCCCATCTCAGTCTGCATTTCTGCTGTAGGGCTTACAGTCTTTTCTGAAGCTCTGATCTGGTCCTCCAACCCACCTACACCAGCTCGAGGGGCCTTTTTTCATGACTGGGCACAGGACAGCTGTCAGAATAGCAAGTGGATGACGAAGGTCCTGGGAATCCATTATTTGCAAATGATTCCATGAAAGTTGAGCATCCTGTTTTAGTTCTGTCTAGGAGTTGATGTGCTCTCTGTGACTTAAGTTCTCTGCTAGAGAATATGATTAGGCCGGGTAAACTGAAAGTCTTTTCACCAGTCAGGCTAGTTCCAGAAAGAAAACTAGGTATGTATGGTAATAATTTTGTCCAAAGAATAGAACATGAAAACATATTGGGAGATTATAATATTTCAGTCTTTATTAGCATATATTAATTCCACATAATCATGATTTTCATTATGATATTATACATTATTATTTACCTGTGCATATTTTTTTGAGGTAAAGTCTTTTATAGCCCAAGCTGGTCCTTAGATTACCATGTAGCTGAGGCTAGCCTTCAAGTCCTAACCCTCCTGCCTCTACCCTCCAGGTAGGGGGATTACAGGCATGCCCAGCTGACATTTTCTTAAAGATGTACATAACTAATACATACTAAAAAGCCATAGGCAACAATTAGTTAACTGGAAGAGGCTGGAATATAAAGATTCATTTTGAGCTCGAGAAGTGGTGGGGCCAGTCATAGGTTCTGCTAGAACACAAGTCTGACAAATGGTTTAACGAATGTATCCAAAACACACAAGTGTATTTTTAATTTCCCCTTCTGATAGCTTGGAATCTGTTTACCAGTGATGCTGGTTTTCTTTTAACAGATTGCTTGGAATGGAAAAAATGGTGTTTTTCATCTTCCATAAGGCCCGAGAGAGTGTATTGGAATATAATTACCGAGACACTTATGCAAGGGCCTTACCTAGTGACGATGCTTTGAATTATGCTGAAGAGACGTCTATGCCTTTCTCTCTCTGTGTTTTCCGGGCTGAGAGGGAGGAGGGGTGCAGAGCCCCATGGCTCCTCTATGGCTCCCCTTTGCGAACGTCTCTGGTAAGGCACCGAGCCTGGCTAAGCAGCCCACGTGCTGATGGAGAACAAGGGCTCGGTAGAGTGGTCTTGACATTTAGCTGGTGTTGAAGTCCTGCCCTCTCCACCCCTGTGTTAAAAGGAGAAAATTGCCGAAGCCCCGTTGTTCTTTGGCAGCAATAGGGGTAATTTGGTGAATATTGACTTTTTGTTCTCAGAGACAGCATCAAGTGCCCAGAATTTCCTCCCTCCTGAATAGAACATGAGGGAAAGCCTGACTTCGGTATTCTCGAGCCTCTGGAGTAGTGAACTTCAATGTTTTTTGTGCTTTGTTCCCTCTGGCTCCACTGGGAATGAGAGAGACAGTGAGACCTGGGCTTGGTCTGAGCCCAGTGGGATGGGGCACGAGCTGCAAGCAGGAGCAGGACAGAGGCAGGCCCCTTCACTCAGATGCTGTGGCCTGGGTCCTTTAATAATAGATTTTGTGTTGCATGTATTATAAAGCACAAAGATTCATTGTTATGCCAACAGTTATTGTTTATTTTACTACATTGAGTCTTTTTTTTTTTTGAATGTGTACGTCTAAAGGTTTTCGTACACGGAGCAAATGCTGCATGCTCTTTAAATGAACATCCTGTGATTGATGAGCTTCTTCATTCGTCTGTAGTGGACAGAGAATTTCTAAGTTTGAGGAAGGCAGCGCAGTTACAGTTGGAGGAGGCTGAAGTGCCCACCGCTGCTTACCTCATTTCTAAACATAGCCTTCTCTCTACTTTGTGGTACCGGGGCTCCTATCATCCGTTTTACAAATGGCCTGGCCTTATATGTGGTTCATGTTCTAACAGCTATTGAGCTTTTTATGGTAGGGCTGCTTTTCATGTGTTTAATCCTCACAGCGACTCTATAAGTAGATCTGTTATTATCCCTGTTTACAGATGAGGGGCCAAAGCACAAAACAATTAACGTACTTGCCTGAGTCTCCCACTTCATAAATTGCACGTTTAGGTATTGTCTGCAGATATTCAGCATTAATGACTCACATACAGCTAGCTAGCGCTTGGAAAATACCAGACACAATGAAAGCCCCGAAGTCACTTGTTGAGTAGGTAGGCTTTTTTGAATGTCAACCTCACATAATTCTTATATAGATTCAAATCAGTTGGGTAGGTCTAAAATTAAAGCTATTTCAGCCTATACGTTATATTATTATTCCGAAAGATAATGTTACAGTGCCAGCTGCATGGAGAAACCCGGAAATAACCCTCCCAGCCTGGTTTGTGGATGTGTCCTTTCTGTGCCTGGTCTGAGCTTCTCCGCATCTCAGATGCACTAAGCCTGGCTTCTTAACAGCTGCTAATTACAGCGCTGGTACATGTAACGATTCCGTCTCTTCCTGCCTGTGGCACAACTAGTCGTAATTAAAAAGAGCTAATTCTTTCCATCTCGCCAGCCCTGAGATCTGGACCACAGCCTTTGAAATTAGGCTTCAGCGTGCCTTAAAAAACGTGCCTTAGATACTGGTGGTGGTTGGTCCCAGTATGTCCTCCTGTAACAGGTTTTGGGCCCGAATATTCGCTCTCCAAGCGTCTCCTTGCAAAGCGTGAACGTTCACGGAGACATCCATTATAGCCGTGCTCGTGGACCTCGCCCTAGTTTCGGGACCCTGTCTTCCTCATTGTTTAACTCTGGCTGTGCTGGACGTCACACTCATTGTCGTCAATGGTGTCTCCCCCCCATCAACACCCCCCAGTACTGGGATTGAATCCAGGGTCCTGAGTACCTTTAGCCCAACCGTGCTTTTTGTTTTTATTATTAAAAAAAAAAAAAAAAAAAAAAAGTTTTTGAGTTTTGTTTGCTTCAGGACATTTTTACTCCGTAGAGCCGGCTGGCCTGGAACTCCTGTCAAGCCTCCTCATCTCAGCTTCCTTAGTGCTGGGACTACTGTCATGACCACCACCTGTGTGCCCAGCTGTGGTTATTATTATTAAAATTATTTTTTTTACATCTATTTATTGTGTGTCTGGGCCTGTGGGCTTGTGCATGCCAGTGTGTCTGTATGGAAGTGACCTGTGGGAGTCAGTCACTCATTTTTCCATATGGGTCCTGGGGGTCGAACTCAGGTCGTTCCCCTTCGCGGGCGACAGCTGCCTTTACCTGCTGAGCCACACTGCTTTCTTAGAGGGACCAGAGGAACTCCTTCCAGCCTAGGTTTGGTGACAGCAGCAGGGTAAGTCGTGAAGCCCCAGGTGTTGAGTCCCTGGGGCTCCTCTGAACACCTGTCAGGTTAGCGCGCCAGCACGCCGACACCACCCACCATCCCTGTCACCCTCGCCCTGCAGAAGAGTGGCTACGGCCACCGTCTGCGGAAACCGCCTTTGTCTAAGGATGCCATGTGGCAACTCCAAATGAGGAGTCGTCTGTCTTCATTCGGTTTTGAGAGTCTCTTGAACAGCTGTTAAAATCTTGCACCTTATGTAAAATTTGCCTAAGTAGTTCTGTTCGGTCTGCGTCTTAAGACGCGAGATCTCGGAGGTCAGCGTCTCGGTGGAGAACGGTACACAAGGGCCATCCAGAATTGGAAACTTCCGCAGAGCCTGCTTCAATTTTTATTCTTAAAGGGAATAAAAGTCATTAGCAGATAATAATCTCTTCTCAGTTACAGTTGACCTTACATAGAATTTGGGATTAAGAATGACAGTTAGGGTAGAATTTTATTTAAATCTCATTAGAATGAGAATTAAAGATTGGATGTATGGCAGACAGACTGCTCCGGACTTTGGGGAGAAATGACTTGCTTGGAGTCAGTATCAAACTTGCACATGGACCACCAGGTGGAGGATTAGGGGGTTCTCTTTTGATATAGACTGTTGCCAAACCGAACCCCCTTGTGAGTGGTCTGCAGCAGCCATCTCGGGAGAAATGAAGGTATGGCAGGCTGACCTGAGATCTTCGTGGGAGAGACGACTGTAGTTCTTGTGTTGGTATCTAGTGTTTGTGAGGGTGGGGACGCTGGTGCTCAGGATATATATTTAACCTTTTCCTTTCAGACAGCCATGCTGTAGCTCAGGCTGCTCTAGAGCTTCTGTGTACTCCAGACTGGTTATGCACCACCACCAGCAGCAGCAGCAGCAGCAGCAGCAGCAGCAGCAGCGCATTCGAGTTAAGCTGGGAGGCAGATAGGGTCTCTGACTGAGCGGGAGGGCCCAGCTGCATGGATGTAATGAGTTGCTATACCGTTGCTCATGCCTCCCGAGTGCTCGGATTTAGAACATCAAGCTTGGCTGTCATAAACATGTATTGTGCATCATATCTAACATATATGTTGTATGTACATGTGTGCGTGTGCATGTGGATGCCAGAGGTCAACCATGGACATTGTTCTTCAGGTGCTGTCTATGTGTGTGTGTGTGTGTGTGTGTGTGTGTGTGTGTGTGTGTGTGTGTGTGTTGGGGGGTGTTGTATGTGGCATGTGTGGGAGGGGGATGGCAGAGGCCAAAAAAGGGATTCAAACCCTCCTCCTGGGCTGGAGCTAGAGGCAGTTGTGGAACACTGGACATGGCTGCTGGGAATAGAGCTCAGGTGCTCTTAGCCAGTGAGCCATCTCTCTACAGCACTATACCTTGTTTTCTGGGACGGGGACTCTCACCAGGACCTCAGGTTTACCAATGAGGCTAGGCTGCCCGCCAGTGAGGCCTAAAGATCTGCCTGCCTCCACTTCCCAACTGCTGGGATTACAAGTGTTTGCTACCATCCCCCCCCCCCCCTTTCCTTTTTGGTTTTGTTTGTTGAGACAGGGTTCCTCTGTGTAGCTCTGGCTGTCCTGGATCTTGCGCTGTAGCCCAGGCTGGCCTCGAATCCACAGAGATCTGCCTGCCTCTGGCTCCCGAGTGCTGGGACTAAAGGTGTGCACCACCACACCACACTCTCCTTTTGTTTTTCATAAAGAAGTGTTCTCTAATGAAACAGGAAGTACACATAAATTCACTTCTGCTTACTGAGTGTCATTTTGTCTTGAGAGAAATGGTCCTAGAATGGTTTGACTTATGAACTAACCTGGCTGTTTCATGGAACACCGTGTTTGTGTGATGTTACCATTGAAAGAGACAGCCTTGCTGTTTAGCTGTATTTGGCTGACTTGAAAATGAAGCGTACCTGTTACACGCACGGCTGGTTGTCAGTGGTTTGCCAAGGCGCATCTCAAACCCTCCCATATGATAATGTGTACTTTTCGTAGATCAGTTATTCTCAGTGAAGGGGGAATATTTGTCTCTTAAGTTAGAAATTTAATATATTTGCAAAAATATCAAGCACTATTGCTTTTTCTTTGGGGGACTGTCGTCTATGGTTGGCATAGCGCTCACTTTGTAGCCTAGCCTGGCCTCCAACTCAAGTAATTCTCCTGCCTCAGATTCCCGAGTGCTGGAATTACAGATGTGTGCCACCCCACCTTGCAAAGTAATAGTTTACATTAATTTGAAAAATATACTTGTTGAACTTTTCCTGTGTCCTGCCCAGCCCGCAGCAGCTTATAAAATAATTACTTAGAGGCTTAATATTAATCACAGACTGTTTGGTCTATGGCTCAGGCTTCTTGCTAGCTAGCTCTTTCGTCTTAAATTAACCCATTTCTGTTAATCTGTGTATTGCCACGTGGACGTGGCGTTACTGGTCTGCCGGCATCTTGTTCCTTGAGCCGCTGGATGGCGTCTTCCCTGACTCCACCCTTCTCCCTGTGTCTTTGCTTGGATTTCCTGCCTGGCTACAACCTGTCTTGCCATAGGCCAGAGCAGCTTCTTTATTAACCAATGGTAGCAACACATATTCACAGCCTACACTCATGTATTTTTCTCAGTTTTAGTTCTAACATGGTAAGTTTTTGACAGAGATAACTCACGTGAGCAGAAGGTCTTTGCGTTGTTAGTAATTTTTAGGGCTGTAAACTGAAATGTAAGCTCAACGAGTTGGAGACCCATTAATGACACTTGAAGAAAGATGAAACAATAGAATTTGTGTTGCTTGTATTAGATATTGAGATAATTGTGAAAATTATAATTAAGATAAGGGAGTCTGTGCTCGTCTGCTTTTGTAAGTTTGACACCAACTAGAGTCATCTAGGAAGAGGGAAATTTAGTTCAGGAATTTCCTCTGTCAGACTGGCCCGGGGGCATGTCCGTGGGGCGTCTTCTTGATTCATGATTGATGTGGCAGGGCCTATCCTACTGAGGGCGGTACCATTCCTGGGCAGGTGGTCCTGCATGGTTTAAGAAATGCAGTTGAGCAAGCCAGTAGGCAGTTCTCTTTGTGGTCTCTGCTTCTGTTCTTGCCTCCAGGTTCCTGCCTTGAGTTCTTGGCTTCCGTCTATGATGGACTGTAAACTGTAAGATGAAATAAACCCTTTCCTCCCCAACTTGCTTTTTGGTTGTGATATTTATCACAGCAGCAAACAAGGGCAGGGTCATAGTAAGCAGATTGAAAAACAGATCAACAGAACAAAATAAAATACCTAAGCCAGGGGTGATGTCACCTGTGATTCCAGCACTTGGATAGCCTTTGGGGGTGGGGCAAGGATTGCAAGTTCGAGGTGAGCCTGAGTTATGTAGTAAGCCCTGTTTGTAAAAAACAAAAATAAAAGAGCTGGAACAAACTCACATATACAGTGCAGTTTGATTTCTGGTACAAGTGCCATAGCCATAGACTGGGGTGGGATTGCCAAGGCCATTGGTGGTCATGGGGGAAAGAGAGCGTTTCTCCTTTCTCGCTTTCCTTGATATTTTTGAGGTGGGTGGGTGGGTGAAGAAACTTGTTTTCTTAGTCTGTTTTGCCGTTTCCCTGTAGTGAGTGAGTGCACCTTTACAATGTGGCTGCCAGTGGGATGGGGAAGGCTATGTCTCTCAGGTAGGCACGTTGTCTCTTGGGGTACATGCTGTGTCTCCTAATCCTTCTCAAGTAGTGCTTGAGACTCCCTGATGACTAAGCATTCAAATAGATGAGCCTATGGGGGCCATTTTCTTTCAAACCACCACATTCTACTTCCTGGCCCCCATAAGCTTGTATCAATATCATAAATCAAAAATACATTCAGCCCAACTTCAAAGGTTTCCCCATAGTCTATCACAGTCTCAACACTATTTACAAGTCCAAAGTTCAAAGCCTTTTCTGAGACTCATGGCAGTCTCTTAACTGTAACCTCCTCTAAAATAAAAAAGCAGATCACATATGTAGGAGGCCTGATCCCACCTTTTAAAGAGTTCCTATGAGGAGGAGAGAGGAATAAGAAAGAAATATCAGGTAGAATGATAGGCCTAGCCAATGAGAAGAAAGACAGAAACACAGGATAGCTTCGGGAGGACCTGGGTCAATACCCAATGGCCCAGAACTTTATTCAAAAGGGCTTTTTATTAACAATGCCATGAGGCGAGGCAAAAGACTTCCCCCTTGCTAGCTATACCCAAGTGTAGCTCCTTCCAAACACCTGGTACCCAGACCCATGGTCCAGTCATCCTCTTATGCAGTCCTGCTGGTAAAAAGCAAGCTCAGGTCTCACTAGGAAACCCCTGTGGGCTCCTACACACATACTTCCAACATTCAATGGCACAGAATGTACATTACCATTCCAAAAGGGAGGAGAAAGTGCCGAGCGAGGAAATACCGGGCCAAAGCAAGTCCAAAAACCACCAGGGCAAACTCCAAACTCTGCATCTCCAAGTCTAGTGTCAAAGCGCTCTTCAGAGCTTCAAGACATACTCTCTCTGGTGGGCTGGCTCCACACCAGGTCTGCAGCTTTCCTTGCCAGGTATCCCATGACTCTGGCACCTCCAACATCTTGGGGTGTGTAATGAAATCCAGGCTTCATCTCTACAACTTCATGTATGACCTCTCTGGGCCTCCATGCAGGGGCACCCTCATCACATGCCTGGCTTCCTTAGCGGCTTTCCTTAGCCACAGAGAGATTCCATACCCCTTCCTGTGTGCTTGAGTCTAAAGCTAGAACCGTGTGGCCAAAGCTGCCAAATTCTGCTGCTTGATGGGGCTTGAACTTGGTCCTTCTGTTCAGTTACACTTTCATCAGCTTTCTGTTATTGATAGTTTTCCTTCACTGCTTAAGCCTTCCTTTAATTCCTTTTCATCAATTGGAAGCTTGGCTGAGTGGGGTCTTGCCCTGAGGTCCTCTCCCTGTATTCTATTTAGCCTCCGGCTTTTCTGTAAACTTTTCATCCCCTTGAGCACTGGACTCCATTATGTTTCCTGGGGCTTTTTCCCAAACTGTCTATTTTGTATTTATTCCTGCCCTCACTTGCTCCTATTCATTGTAGATCTGCATTAGAGTGACTGACCACTTGCTGCAGTCAATAACTAGGCTGTCTTGAAATCTCCTCTGCCAATGCCATTAATCCAGAATTCTTCAATTTAGCCTCAGGCAAGTTTTTAGGACAAGAGTAAAAAGCAACCACATTCTTTGCCAAAATATCCCAAGAATGGTCTCTAGGTCACTTACTAATATTCTTCCCCTCTGAAACTTTTTCGTCTGGCCCCCTACAGTTCAAATTGCCCTCAGCACTGTCTCCCGTGTTCCTACTAGGATGGCTCACTAAGTCCTGCTTAAAGCAGCCAATCTCTGTTCTAGTCCAAAGTCCCAAAGCCTTCCAACAAACAGCATGGTCAGACCTGTCACAGCCTTGCTCCAGTCCCTGGTACCAGCTTCTGTCTTAGTTACTGTTCTCTTCCTGTGAGACACCATGACCAAGGCGGTCTTATAAAAGAAAGCATCTAATTGGTGGTTGGCTTATAGTTTCAGAGATTTAGCCTGTTATCATGGCTGAGAGCACAGTGGCAAGGAATGTGGTCTTGGAGAGGTAGCTAAGAGCTGTCTCCTGATCCATAGGCAGGGGGAGAGGCAGAGACAGAGAGACAGAGACCCTGGGCCTGGCTCGGCTTTTGACACCTCAAAGCCCACTCTCAGTGACCCATTTCTTCCAACAAGGCCACACCTCCTAGTCCTTCTCAACTAGTTCCGCTCCCTGATGGCTAAGCATTCAAATAGATGAGCCTATGGGGGCCATCCTCATTCAAACCAACACGTGCTGTTTGGTTGCCTCCTTTTGGGTGTGACTGGCCCTTCCCTGCTGCCTGGAGAACCTTCGGTAGACAGCAGTATGAAGTGGTGGTGATCTAAAATTACACAGCTCCTTCTTTGTGAAGAGACTGGAAAAGCCCTACGAAGAAAAAAACGTCCTTTTGTTAAGTATTTGATGATGTTAGCATTTCAACAGAACTCAATTACTTTTATGATTAGAAAATTAAAATGAACACTGGCTCGTCTTTATTCAAAACTGGATGAGGTTTAAGTTGAAAAATATTTTCCTGTAAAAATAATTTTAGCGTGACGAAGTGACTTGGTGCACTTAATTCTGCTCTTAGCCTTGATGGTAGAACCGGTGCTTCAGGGAAATACAGTGAGAGAGGAAGTCATGGCATAGCTTATATAAGGAAGCCCCTCCTCCAGGCCTTCCCCTCCCCCCTTCCTTGTAGGGCCTCCTGCATACTAATCAGGTGTTCTAGCACAGGGTTAGCCTCAGTCCCTAGAATGCTTTAAAAAAAAAATTAAAGTCTTTTTCATATAACATATTTTGATCATATTCTTTTCCAACTCTTCCCGGATCCTCCACCTCCCTACCCACCCAATTTCATGTGCTCTCTCTCTCTCTCCTCCTCTCTCTCACACAGAAATAAACAGGAAACAAACAACAACAACAACAACAAACCCAAAAACCAAAACAGACAAACTTTAAAAAAAAAAAAAATCAATGAAACAAGAAAACAAAATGCCCACCAAAAAACCCCAAAAATAAACAGCCAAAGGAACAAAACAAAAAACATGGAGTCTGTTTTGTGTTTTGTGTGCCTCCTGGGCAGGGCGTCTGCTCTGGCGTGCGGTTGATAAGCCCAGCCACACTCCACAGGAAAACAGATTACAAATGTTCCTTTCCCAGCAGGCATCAATTGCAAAATAGTTCTGTTGTTGTTTGTTTCTTTCTACTCTTTTAGGGGTCCACCGCCCAGCTCCCAAATAAATCACACATGGAGGCTTATTCTTAATTACGAATGCCTGGCCTTGGCTTGGCTTAGTTTCTAACTGGCTTTTCTTAACTTAAATTATCCCATCTACCTTTTGCCTCTGGGCTTTTCCGTTCTCTTCCGTAAATCTTACTTTCACTCCGTGGCTTGCTGTGTAGCTGGGTGGCTGGCCCCTGGAGTCCTCCTCCTTCTCTGGCTACTTCTTTCTTTTCTCCTCCCAGATTTCTCCTATTTATACTCTGCCTGCCAGCCCCGCCTGTCCTCTCTCCTGCCTCGCTATTGTCCGTTCAGCTCTTTATTAGATCATCAGGTGTTTTAGACAGACACAGTAACACAACTTCACAGAGTTAAACAAATGCAACATAAACAAAAGTAACGCACCTTAAAATAATATTCTACAACATAGATCTTGGCTAAGGGTGGGACCTAATGTCTACTTCCCTTCCTCAGAGCTGGGCTTCTGTCTGGATTGAACCTGTGATGCAGGTCTTGTGTACACTCTCACAGTCTCTGAGTGTGTGTGTGTGTGTGTGTGTGTGTGTGTGTGTGTGTGAGTCCTATAGCGTCTGGAAGGTGCAGTTTCCTTGCAGTCCTCCACCACCTATGGCTCTTCCAGGCTTGGGCACAGCGGTGAGGAAGGCTGATGAGCACACCCCTTTAAGAGCTGATGTATTGTTTTGTTCTTCTGTTATCTCGGTGCGGGCACAGTCTGTCCTGATGTTCTGCATGCTGTGGGCTGTCTGGGTTTCCCTGCTGTTCACAGGATGTATCTGCCATCTGACCCGGAGAGGAGAGTCTTCCCATACTTACTTTGGAAGCAGGAGGGAGGCCAGACGGGGCTTTCCTTCTCTGAGTCCTCTCTGAGGGCTTCTTTCCCTGTTTGTTACCAGGTCTGGAGTCTTCACATGCCACCCCCACAGTGAACTTCCCAAACACCTGCTTGCTGTTCCCTCTCATTCACTAAATCCATTGACATGAAATCCAAACCTCACCCTTCTTTTCTTGGTTTTTTCAATCCTGAGTTTACTTACTCCAGTGGGTGCTGAGGTTTCTTCCTAGTGGTAGTGTTTGCTTTTGTTGTTACAGGGTCTCTGTCACCCAAGCTAGTCTTGAACTCCCTAGGTAGCCAAGGATGACTTTGAACTTCCAGCCCTCCAGTTCTACCTCCCAGGTGATGGGACTCCAGGCAGGCACCGCCACTCCCGGTTTCTGAGTGCTGGAGACCAAACCCAGGACTTCATGCATAGTAGGCAAGGACTCTTTCAGTTGGCTGTGTCCTCGGATTCCCAAATTGCCTTCTTCTAATTTTTGTTTGTTAACATCTGTTAAAGTGTCACAACAGAAAATATTTAATTAGAAATGTATAGAAGTATCTAGACTATTTCTCTTTGCCCCATTTTTTGTAATCTAAAACCTACAAAACCACACTCTTTTACTTGTATAAGCTCTCTAAAATGTTTGGTCTTAAGATCCAGTTACTAAAATCATGATTTATTAACCCCCAACATGTAGAACAATGGCTCTCAATGAAGGATAGCCTCCCACAGAGCATTAAATATGCTTAGATAACCTTGTTGGTGACAACTAGGTACTGCTGTCATCCTGGTAAAGGTTACGGTTGCTGCTACCCATAACACAGGCCCGACAACAAAGACTCACCTATTCCCAAATGTTAGCCAAGGCGCCAAGTCCAAGAAACCTGTGTAGAATTAGCAGCTTTGTGTGTGTGTGTGTGTGTGTGTGTGTGTGTGTGTATGTGTGTGTGTCTGTGTGTCTGTGATGTATAGTATCTACATGCATCTATTAGGATCCTTCTTTTTCTTTTAACTTCTTTTTTTTAAATCTCTCTCTCTCTCTCTCTCTCTCTCTCTCTCTCTCTCTCTCTCTCTCTCTCTCTCTCTCACACACACACACACACACACACACACTCTATCTCCAAGGCAGTCCTGTACTTGATTCCCATTCTGTATTCATTTTCATTTTCTCTGCAAGTGTCTTCTATTTCTACATGTGCTGTTCTTACTATTCTTTTCTGCTTTCTTTTCCTTTGTTTCCGAGGCAAGGCTTCACACAATGACCTAGTGTATTAGTTACTTTTCTCTTGCTGTGATTATTGGCTCTCTTTTCCTTTGTTTCTGAGGTAGGGTTTCACACAATGACCCAGTGTATTGGTTACTTTTCTGTTGCTGTGATTAGGGTTTCACACAATGGCCCAGTGTATTGGTTACTTTTCTGTTGCTGTGCTAAAACACCAGAACCACCGCAACTTAGAGAAGAAAGGGTTTATTTGGGCCATGGCTCCAGAGGCGCAAGAGTCCACCACCTCAGGGAGGCAGGGCAGCAGGGGCAGAAGCTAAGAGGTCATGTCTCCGATTACAAAGGGGAAGCAGCGAGGGAACTGGAAGTGGATAGCAGCTACCATCCGAAAGCCCGCCCCCTAGTGGTGAGTTCCCAACGGCAAGCCTGTCCACCCAAGCCTCCGCAAACAGCGCCACCAACTGGAAACCCAGGGTTCAGATCCCCGAGCCTGTGGGGGACATTTCCTTTTCAAACCGTCATACCCAGAGGCCTCAAATGCACTATGAAGCTCAGGCATTAAGACTGATAGCGTTACAGGTGTGAGCTGCTGTTCCGGGTTCAGACAAACAAATTTTAGGGAACTTTTGAAAAAGAAAGAAAAAAAAAAGGTCCCCTCCCTCAGGATCTTAGAAAATTTAAGTTGTTTTGATATTGTTTGTTTGTTTAGAGACAGAATCTCACTGTGGCCTGGCTGGCCTAGAACTCATGGAGTACTGTCTGCCTTTGCTTCCTGAGTGCTGGGATTAAAGGTGTGCACACCCATGCCCACTCAAAATACTGTCACCTTTGATCAGTGATTTTGAATTGTAGTTGTAGTATTTTCTTTTGCTTTTAATTTGTTGGTTTTTCTGTTTTGTTTTGTTTTGTTGTTGTTGTTTTCTCTGACTTGTACTTCACTAGTAATCTGTGAGCAAGACAGTCTTTTTTTGTTCTTGTTTTTTTGAGGCAGGTTTCTCTGTAGAGCCCTAACTGTCCTAGAACTCACTCTGTAGACCAGGCTGGCCTTGAACTCACAGAGATTCACCTGCCTCTGCCTCCCGAGTGCTGGGATTAAAGGCGTGCACCACCACTGCCCGAGATGATCTTGTTTCCTGATTGTGTATGTGATGTTTGGGATTGCATGTTTGAGTGTTAGGCTTAGAGTAAATTTTTTTTTTAAAATAATTTACTTATTTTATTTTATGGACATTGATGTTTTGCCTACAGGTATGTCTGTGTGAGAATGTCAGATCTTGGAGTTACAACATGCGAACTGCCATGTTGGTGCTGGGAATTGAACCTAGATCCTCTGGAAGAGCAATCAGTGCTTTTAACCACTGAGCCATTGCTCCAGCCCCTTAGAGTGAAATTTTTAAGCCAGTGGAAAAATTTTTTGAAAGAATTTGTTATTCATTCTTCCACCTTGGATAGCCTTACTTTTTCTCAGAGCTCAAGAAGCTGAGGCAGATCCATCTCTGTGAGTTCAAGTCCAGCCAGTACTACCTAGTTATGACCTTTCTCAAAACAAAAGATTCTCTTTTAAGTCACACTCAGGGCTCCATTAGAGGAATGATACCAGACCTCAAGGTCCATGAATGTGTAGACCTTTACTTTACTCCGTTCTACAGAAGTTATTTGTGTTTAAAATCTAACTAACCTTCAGAATAGTTCCAGTAAAGGTAGGTTGGTTACATCCTCATGTGAATGTACATTATTTCCAACTCTCCTGCAGATCACCGCTTGAATCTGACTATTATACTGGGTTGTATGGGGATGACTGAAGACCTCTTATGTATGATTACCTCAGTGCTTTTGTAGATCGAGATTTTCACTGTTAGTCTGAAGGTTTCATTGAGTTTTTTTTAATTGAATGATTAGGAAGAGCCATTGAAGTGTCTGTTGTAATGATTTGCTGTCTAGTAACATCGCTGGAACTGGCTGGCCTCTGTAAATGCCCGTAAATGTGGCTTTATTGTACAGATTACCTGGTCTGGAGAGTTTAAATATGTCCCCCGCTGCCATCTAGACGTTCATCTACCCTTAGAGTTTGAATATGGCTCACTTGTGTATGTAATCACTGTGAATGTAATGTCCATTGTGCGGTCTTTTCTTTTAAACAGGGGGAAATGCAGTGTGGCCCTGCTGAACGAGACAGAGTCGGTGCTGTCCTACCTTGACAAAGAGGTAATTTGCAGTCCTTTCCACTTTGTGTTTTCTCCCTGTTACTTCACTTGAAGCCCATACCGCGGACTTTATTTCATTTGGTGCCTGAGTGTTGTTTTGCCATCCCAGCAAGAGGGCCGACTGGAGTGCATTGTCCCAGCGGAAGGCCGAGTTAGCAAAAGCGACAGCTCTTTGTCACTTGCCAGTGAGAAGCTTCCTGAAGTACTCAGGGTGTAGATGAGGATGTTTATCTCCAGATTCTCATTCCTTCTCCCTGTGGTCTGTTTTTGAATAAATACCTCTCACTCTAGCGGCTCCACAGAATTCATAAGAACAGGCGGCCAGGCCACTGTGCTTATTAACTCTAGGGCGCTGGAGCCTTTTGGTTTATTTGTTTTAAAAAATTAACTTCTTATTATTGTATGTGTGTGCGCTTGCTCACATGCATATGTATGTGATAGGAGAGGAGCGGACGCAGATGCCACTGTATGTATCTGGAGGTCAGAGGACAACTCAGAGTCATTTCTCTCCTGTTACCTTTTTGTGTGGGTTCCAGGGATCAAACTCAGGATTAGTCTTGGGCTGTAAGCACCTTTACCCTCTGAGCCCTCTTGCCGGCCCTACTGAGCTTTTGAAGGAACCTATGGGATGTTTAATGTGTAGGTTGGTGGTAATCGTGTGTTTAGTTATGCTTATGTCGATCTGTAGACAGAGGCTTTTCTTTCTCCCACCCCGTCCCGCAGCCTCTTCCAAATAATAACTCAGAGGCTTGTATTAATTACAAATGGTTGGCTGGTAGCTCAGGCTTATTACTGACTTGTTCTTACATTTACATTAACCCATAATTCTTACCTATGTTTAGCCACGTGGTACCTTTTCTCAGTATGGCATTTCTCATCTCGCTTCCTCTGTATCTGCCGGCAACTCTGACTCTGCCCTTCCTCTTCCCAGAATTCTCCTAGTCTGGCTCTCGTGCGCAATCTCTTCCTGCCCAGCAGCTATCAGCCAATCAGCTTTATTATTAACAATGAGCATAATGCACATCATCTGTCTTTATACACATGACGATACATTACAATTTAAAAGAGAATGACAGCATTACCATAATAATTTAATGGGATTTATATAGTGATATTAACAAAGAGATGGCTCAGTGGTTAAGAACACTTGATGCTCTTGCAGAGGACCTGGATTTCATTGCCAGCACCCACGTGGTAGCTTACAACCATCTGTAACTCCAGTTCCAGGGGATCTGGTGCCCTTTCCTGGCCTCTGTGGGCTCCAGGCATGCATGTGATGCACAGGCATACATGCAGGCAAACACTGATGCACATAAACTAAAAAAAAACACATCTGTAAAAAGTGCATCTAAGTGCCACTCTTGTATATTTAGTCTCTGATATGTGGGGTGTTTGTTTCTTCTGTTTCTGAGACAGTCTCACTACATATCCCTGGCCGGCCTGGAACTCAAAGAGATCCTCCTGCCTCTGTCTCCTGAGTGCTGAGACTAAAGATATGTGCCACCACGCTCCAGCTTCATTTTGCTTTTGAAACAGGGTTTTTCTGTGTAGCTCAGACTGGCCTGAAAGGGACCCTCCTGCCTCAGCCTCCCTCCTAGCCATCCCAGCTAGCCTCTCAGAACGCAAACGAATTGTAAAATTTCATATTCTTCTTAAGGTTGTTGGTTTTGGCTTTATGTAATTTTGTGCTAGTATACATGATGACAGTATTGCCATGGTCTCCTTGAAGGTTTATTAATGTGTTCCCTAAAATGGAATTTTATATACTCGGAAGTTAAAGTTAGTTTTCACTTTTGTGATATGGATTTGACTGCTCTATGAAAAGTAGAAGGAATCCGGCTCACTTAGGTGTTTCCTGTCATTTTCTTTTCCCCCAGGATGCTTTCTTCTACTCGTTGGTGTACGACCCTTCAGTGAAGACGTTATTGGCTGACAAGGGTGAAATCAGAGTGGGTCCAAAGTACCAGGCTGACATTCCAGACATGCTCCCCGAAGGTGCGTGCGCGGCTTCAAG
Organism: Peromyscus eremicus; assembly: GCF_949786415.1. Classification (NCBI taxonomy): domain Eukaryota; kingdom Metazoa; phylum Chordata; class Mammalia; order Rodentia; family Cricetidae; genus Peromyscus; species Peromyscus eremicus. Next base: position 11,050,982 of record NC_081437.1, on the reverse strand, counting down.
TCCCGGGAACCGGTGTCTTAAAGCGTGAAGGTTCTGTGGTCAGGGAAGAAGAAGAAGTGTAAATGGAGAGTTGAACAACTTTAGAGACATAATACTTACTCCTTCATGACTTCACATTTGTTTGTTTTCATGGGTGTGGCTTTTTGTGGTGTGTGTGTGTGTGTGTGTGTGTGTGTGTGTTCATATGTGTGTTCCACACATGTATGTGTGTGAGCGTGGGGTGGTAGGCCAGGGGTCAACATTGAGCAGGGGCCTGTCTCCTTATCTTTTGAGGCAGTGTCTTTAACTGAGCTGGAGCCTGCTGATTTCACTGGACTGCCAGGCCGGCCAGCCCCGGGGGTCACCCCGAGCCTCTCCTCAGTGCTGCATTCTAGGCATGCGCCCGCTGCGCCCAGGTTCTTCTTTTATATGGGTGCTGGGGAGGATGATCCTTGTGTGTGTGTGTGTGTGTGTGTGTGTGTGTCTGTGTGTGAAACAGGCTCTCTGGCTGTGTTTAAGCGTTAGATTGTTAGTGTTGTGTCGGGTGTGGTGGCGCGTGCCTTTAAGTCCTTGGGAGGCAGAGACAGGCTGATCTGTGTTAGTTTGAGGGTAGCCTGGTCTATAGAGTGAGTTCCAGGCCCGCCTAGCCAAGGCTACATAGACCCTTCTCAAAAAAAAAAAACAACAAAAACAAAAAAGTGCAAACTTTGTTTGTTTGTTTTTTGAGACAGGGTTTCTCCGTGTATCTTTGGCTGTCCTGGATCTCACTCGGTAGGCCAGACTGGCCTCGAACTCACAGAGATCCGCCTGCCTCTGCCTCCCGAGTACTGGGATTAAAGGAGTGTGCCACCACTGCAAACTGTGTTGTTGAACTTTGCTTTAATGTGTTATTCATATTCATTCCTATTCTCCCTCTCATTCTCTGAATCTCCCACCCCACCCCACCCCACTCCGGAAGATTGGGGCCTGATGTATATACTAGGCAGGCACTCTACCAACTGAGCTATATTCCCAGACCTCTGTCCTGAGATTCATAGACGTCTCTAAGCTGTCTAGCTCAGCCAGCAATGGACTCTAGTGAGCAGTTACAGTTCTTTGAGAATTTGGCCGATCTGTATGTTGTTCGTGTAACTGAGAGATTCACTGTTACAAACTTAAAAAAAATCTTTTATTAGATTTATCTAATAAATATGTATTGTATGGATTGTGTGAGTAAATGTCACATGTGTGTGGGTGCCTGGGGGTCCAGAAGAAGGCATAGGATCCCCTGGTACTGGAATTACAGGTGACTGTGCACTGTTTGATATACTGGGCACTGACTGGGGTCCTCTCAAGGAGCAGGAAGTGTTCCTAACCACTGAGTAACCTCTACCCCAAAGTTTCATAAGAAGCAGATCTTTGTAGAGAGATGTACTTTTTGTTATCTTTGCTTTGCTTATTTTTAAAGTTATTACTGGTTGTCTTTATTTCTGTTCATCTTTTACAAAAAACACCACATTTGTAGATTTTAGAGTGGTGATTCTCAACCTGTGGGTCACAACGACCTTTCCACGGGAGTGGCCTAAGACCATCTGCATATCAGATTTTTGCATTGTGATTCATAACAGTAGCAAAATTACAGTTATGAAGTAGCAATGAAATAATTTTATGGTTGGGGGGGGGTCACCACAACGTGAGGGACTGTATTAAAGGGTTGCAGCATTAGGCAAGTTGAGAACCACTGTTTTAGAGAAAAATGCTGTTTAAAATTTTTTATTGCATTTTTATTTAGCATGTGTGTTTGCATGTATGTGCATGTGTATTCATGCCAAAGCTGTGTGTGGATGTCAGAGAACAACTTCTGCCATGCAGGTCGTGAGGATTCAAATTCAAGTTGTTAGGCATCTCATTAGCCTAACGTGGCATTTAAAAAAAAAAATCACAAATGAAGTCATTTGGATTCTTGTTGCAGCCTCGGGCATATTCACAGTGTTTCTTCTCAAGTGTAATTGAGCAGTCAACTTGATGTGTGGTTTTAAAAAAAACCTTCTTTCTTTTTCTCTTTGAGTTTTTTTTCCTTTGTGTGTGTGTGTGTGTGTGTGTGTGTGTGTGTGTGTGTGTGTGTGTGTGTGTAGCCTTGGCTGTCCTAGAACTCACTCTACAGAGACCAGGCTGGCCTCGAACTCACAGAGATCCTCCTGCCTCAGCCTCCAGAGTGCCGGGATTAAAGATGCGCACCAATGCTGCCCGGCCAGAACCTTCTTGCTAGTTAGTATCTGTTGGGGAAAGGACCTTAAGCATGGAGAACAGATGTATAAAGTCACAAACATGAGCCTGGTGTGAGCGTATGCTTGGAAACCCAGCCCTCGTTGAGTCCCATCCTGAATTACACGGCAAGGCTGTCTCTTGAAAAATAAAGCAGCAGGCAAACGAGTGTGACACCCACGGCAGACATCGCCACCATGCAGCAGTGTAGACCCGAGGTGCCTGGTTGCAGGACAAATAAACAGTGGAAAGCCTTATATTTGAGAACGAGTGTTTGGGGCTCGCTGCAGTAGGAGCTTCCTGAGCCCGTTGACAGTCTCAGGGGGTGCGTTTGGACCAGTGGCCAGGTCACAATTTGCTTTGGAATGGGAGGCGGACCCTGGAGCGGTATCCTGGGTAGGTGGCAGCACCAGCCGCTTGTCCGAATCCGATACGGGCACGCTTTCTTTGTGAACACGTCCGGATGGACTCTAGAAGACCGCTGTGGTGTTTTAGGATTCACTTGCCGCTCACCATCCCTTAACAAACACTTCGGATCTGGGCTGATGAGTGTGTAGCTTGAAAATTGTTAGGGTCCGAGAGATGCCCCCAAGAAAGAAAGACCAACAGCCATGTATGCATTTTAGCAAGAGTGTTTATTTGCAGCATGTTGGGGTGGCAAATAGCGACCCGGAAGGGGAGTCGCAAGCTCCTTTTAAGCAGTTAGGAGAATTCCAGGGGGAGGGATTAATCTGGTGCTGATTGGTGGAGGAAAGATTAGTCTGGGAGCTGATTGGTGGGAGGCTGTAGTGGTTAGGGGCCCATTGGTGGTGATGGGGGCGGGGCTAGTGTCTAGGGCCTTGTTGCGGAGAGGGTAGGGAAAGCTATCTTTAGCTAGCAGAAGTCTGGGGGCATCTGCTAAGCCAGCAAAAGGGGCTTGTGGGCCTGCTGAGCCAGCAGGAGGGACTTGGGGGTGCCTGCTATGCCGGCAGGAGGCTGGGGTGGGGGCACCCGTTGATTGGTTGCCCCTAAGTTGAGGTTTTCCTGAGAACTACTTGCTCAGCTCCAGCTCCTTCTACTGAACTGAAACCAAGGCCTGGTCCATGTCAGGGCTCCGGGGAGCCTGTGGTTTGGCCGCCTGGTCCTCTCAAAAATGAAGATAGAGATTAGATTTTAAATATTCCCTTAAATTCAAATAGACCACCTAGTGTGAGTTTTCCATGGAAAAATATATTACGTAGGAAATTTTAAATTATTATTTGAATGTATGAAAATTTTAAATGATTATTTGAATGTCTTATTTACTGGGCGCAAGAAGGGACCACGAGACTCAACAAAACCCACTTTGAGAGTTTTATTAGGGAGGGATAGGAAAGATGGGGAGTGAGCAGGCCTGCCCGAGAGAAATGTGTGCAAGGGGCGGGGGGAGAGGGTGGAGTCTGCTTTTAAGGATCACTTTGCGCATATGTATAGGGTTTACATTACCATGCCACGCATGCACATGGATTATGTGGCCATGCTGCCCATGGATTATGTAGGATGTAAGACCCTGGAGTGACTAAGCATTTTGCCTGAATGCGGGCCACGGGACTCCGGAAGCGGCTAGGGTGTCAGGAAAGATAACAACTAGAATTTGAAGAAAGAAGTCTATTCTATAGATGATATTTTTGTTAAATGGTTAAACTAAGATTGACCCTGGATTCCCAGATTTTGGGAAAACGTGGGTAATAGGTCCTAACTATAACCTTGGGAAATGGTTCGACCCATCTGATTAACCTTTTCTTTACCTTTAAAGAAAGAGTATTTGGGCCTGGCTATGGTGGATCCCACCTTTAATCCCAGCACCCGGAAGGCAGAGGCAGGTGGATCTCCTCTGTGAGTTCAAGACCAGCCTGGTCTACAAAGTGAGTTCCAGGACAGGCTCCAAAGCTACACAGAGAAACCCTGTCTCGAAAAAAAGAAAGGAAGGAAGGAGGGAAGAAAAGAGAAAAGAAAGAGTATGTGGTTGTGCCTTTGGCATTGAGATGAGTGGGTGATGTACCCGGCTGCAGTGGACTGTGAATTTCCGAGGGGCCTTCTCTTTTGAGGGCTAATTAATTGGTGCATATTTTATGTGTTTTAAAAACAAGATGGGCTCAGCTGTAGTCATGAAGTAGGAAACTGTCAGCAGATAGTGTAGGAACAGTGCCCTTCCCTGCGGGAAGCAGTGCTCAGGGAGCTTACGCCTCCCTATGGGAGGCTGACTCTGTGGCCCCAGAATCTGCAGCACTGCTCCGCTAGGGAAGAGCCACATGGGAAGCTTGGCTTTGCTGAAGGGAAAACACTCCTGCACCTTGGATTCGATTTTTCATTCCACTCAGACTCTGTGCCAGAATCGCCCTCTCACTAGCCTCCAGGGGTCGAGGTTTAAGGAGATAAAGATCGACCGACCTTTGTGCTCCGTGCAAATGTCACAGTGGAGCCTTGGTTTGGGCAGTGTTTCAGCTTTGGCTCTTAATATTTACTCATTTAATGCTCCAAGGACAAGTTCCCGGGATTTTGAAAGTTCTGTCCATTTCCCTGTAAACCTTGTTATTTCCTCCTTCTCTCTGTCTCTGTCTCTCTCTCTCTCTCACACACACACACACACACACACACACACACACACACACACACACACACACGCTGGACAAGGGCTCACCCAATGAACTACAAATCCCGGCTCACCCTGTTGTTTGTTTACAAAGCCTTACTGTGACTGTGACTGCAGATCTCTCACTGCTGTGTTAGAAGCCAGCGGCGGCAGGCTTCAATAGGAATCTCATGCTGGGTATGGGGGGAAAAGCCGAAGCCTGGTGTCAGCCTGGAGCCCTTGTCTCCAGGAAAGAGACTTTACAATTTGTTTTGCTTTTTGAGCGGGATCTCACTGTGTAGCCTCCGCTGTCCTGGAACTCACAGAGATCCACCTGCCCCTGCCTGCCCAGTGCTGGGATTAACGGTGTGTGCCGCCATGCCCAGCCTCACAGTCGTAACTTTCAAATATATATTAACATATGATCTAGTATATTTCTGTGCTTTATTTTATTTTATTTATTTATTTTTTTGAGATAGGGTCTCATGTAGCTTAGGCTGGCCTCTTCTTGCCTTCTTCATCTCCCAAGAGCTGGCAAAAACCACCGTGCCTGGTTTTATGCGGTACCGGGGATGGAGCGCAGGGCTTTGGGCGCATTAGCAGGCATGTCACCCACTGAGCCCCAGGCCCTGCCTCTGTAGTTCCATCAGCTCTTCTTTCTGTGCTGTTGAGGATCCAGCCGAGCTCAGCATCGTTTGCTTTACTGTAGCCCTGTATTAGAATCCCATTCAGAGTTAATCCTGTTTCTCATTAGCGTAATACTATTTCACTTGTAGATTAATACAATAATTTATCTACTCCCAAAATTAAGTCCTTATAAGTTTATCCTAGGAGAGAATTGTACAAAAGTGCTATCAGAAAGACTTACCACTTCACTGTTTTTATTCAAATCGTTTTTTTCCTTTAGAAGTTCCATGTGTAAATATACTGCCAATGTTATCTGTGTTTCTTATTTTTATTGTCACAGTGAATGTGGATTTTTTCTCATATTATATTTTCTTTGGAATTCCCTGAGCTTTCTATATTCATATTTATGATGCTATTCTAGTAACTTATTACTCCCTTGATTCATATCCCAGTACATCATCTAGAGTTTTTCAAGCAATATTCAACAAAAAATGGTGATAAATGGCATCCTTGAGTGTTTCTGATTTAAACATAACATTAAAAATTGCCGGGCAGTGGCAGCTGGTACAACGAAGATGAATTTTACTTAGGAAGCAGATATTTCCAGTAGTCCAGGAAAGGGCTTTGAGGATGTGTGGTGTGGCTTTGGTCCTCTCAGCTGGGAGCACCACTGGGTGCTCGTAAGGAATATCCTGAAGAAACGGTTGGAGGATCAGTGCTGTGGAAGAACATTTCTGGATCTCCATCTCTCCAACCTTCTGTGAAAAAGAGAAGTGGGAAGCTATACAGTCTGGTCGCTAGATTTCTGTTGTTGAGGTATCGCCTCATGGTGTTGTCCTAGCTGGCCTGGAACTTGGGTCCCTTCCTCTGTTTCTGCCACCAAGTGGGATAGTAGGCATGCACCACCACACCCGGCCCGGGGTCTCAGGAGATGCCTGCTGATGCTGATGCTGCCGATGCGGGCCACGTTGTGGGTTTGCATGGGCCACCATCTTTGTGTACCTGCTGCCCAAGGACGCACCTGACGTTTGGGTATTTCTAGCATGTGTGCCACGGTGTGAATAACAACACTCCCTTTCTCTTGTTTTTGGGCAGGAGACTCAGATGAGAGGGAACAATCAAAATTGGAAGTAAAAGTTTGGGATCCCAATAGTCCGCTTACGGATCGACAGATTGACCAGTTTTTAGTTGTAGCCCGGTGAGTGTGCCAGTATCCAGTAAGTCTTTCTGTGAAGCAACTTATACTTGTATCCAGTTCCTTTTTTAAAAAATGTCATTTTATTGTATGTATATTTACCTGAATGTATATATATGTACTGTATGTGTGCCTGTTGGTTTTGGAGACCAGAGAGGATATTGGATCTCCTGGAGCTAAAGGAACAGACAGTTGTGAGCTACCATGTGAGTGCTGTGAACCAAACCCAGGTCCTCTGTAACAGTGGCAGTCTCTACAGCCCCTATCCTTCCTCCCTCCCTCCATCCTTCCTTCCTTTTTATTTTATTTTATTTTTGAAAGACAGAGTCTCAGTGTGTCGCCTGGCTGTTTTTGAACTTACAGAGAACCATCTGCCTCTGCTTTTCTGAGTATGAGGATTAAAGATGTGTGCTGTCCTGCCTGGTGTATGTCCTCTCTTTACTCTAGCCGCCACCCCATGGGTTGTATTTTTCTTTTTCTAGTCCTGTGAGTAAACCCAATATCTAGTCGCATTGTTCACTAAATAATGTAACTTACTGTCATTAATTTGTTATGAGTGAAAATGTTCAATTAATTAAGAAAGTAGAAGCAAGGGCTGGGGTGGAGTACTTGCTTGCCTAGTGTGTACATCATCCCAAGTTTAATCCTCAGCACTGCCAAAGGCCTAAGCCAACAACGGCAACCAAAGGGATAGGCTTAACATAAATGCATATTTTTTTTTTTTAAGTAGAAGCACAAGGAAGATATCGAACACCCGAATCCCAGGTCTTTAATGAACGAAATGCCCTTTATTTTGGACATTGCTGAACTCTAAACTGGATTATTCAGGTGCCAGTAGAAATGTCTCACCCAGTCCAGGGGTGGTGGCACACACCTGCCCCAGTACTTGGGAGCGAAGGCAGAGAGATCAGGAATTTGTAGCTAGCCTGGGATCATAGTGAGTTGGAGGCTAGCCTGGGCTACCTGAGACTGTCTCAGAAAAACCAAGCCCAAAATGAAGGTGAGCGGGAGAAGGCGAAGAGGGGAGAGGCCACATGCGGCTGTGTAAGAGCGAGGCTCCTGCTTGCATGGAGCGGCTTCCCCACAAGGCTTGGTCACCTTGTTTCTCCCTCTGGCTCTTTCCTTAAGCCACGAATGGGGGCAGGGCTTTATTTTCATTTCTTCAGTTGTGAGTAAATGAGGCTTCCGGGGAAAACTGCTCCCTAAGTGGATGAGATGAGCACACCATTGTAATGGTGGATAAGTTAGAAAAAGCCCTCAATGGGCATCAGCAAGCAACTGAGGAATGAATGGGTTACCCTCGTCCAGTGGGATAGTAAACTTTATGTCCATTAAAATGAAAGAATTTGAATTTGTGTAACAAAGAGGAAAATCCTCAAATATTGAATGAAGGTCCACAAAGTACGATTGTTTATGTGCATATACTGTGTTCATTTGTTTGAAAAGACCATGTCGTGCATAAACAGTGTTTGATTTCATGAATGGATATATTGTACATCATGGCTGTAAGAGACTGCAACCAAATTTACAATGTTTACTTCCTTACATGAATCACAGACATGGCCAAATATTAGAATCAGGTCAACCCCAATAATGGGCAGAAGGGTCTCTCCTATAGCCTCTTATTTTCTGTTGAAAATTGTCCTAGACTGTCTTTAGACAGCCTTGTTTATAAGGACAGTCATTGTGGAGGGTCACACTCTATTGGTGGCCAGACACTTAGGGATCAGAGTCTGTCTTAGGATTTTTATGGTGCAAAGACACCTTGACCACAGCAACTCTTATAAGGACAACATTTAATTAGGGCTCGCTTACAGTTTCAAAGGTTCAGTCCATTATCATCATGGAGGGGAGCATGGTGGCATGTCAGCAGACATGGTGCTGGAGGAGTAGCTGGGAGTCCTACATCTTGCAGGCCACAGGAAGTTGACTGAGACGCTGGGCAGTATCCTGAGCATAGGAAACCTAAAAGCCCCACCCCACGGTGACACACTTCCTCCAACAAGGCCACACCCACTCCGACAAAGCTACACCTCCTAACAATGCCATTCCCTGTGAGATTATGGGGGCCAGTTACATTCAACTATCACAGAGCCCCATTGCAGGGGCAGCAGCTGGCTAGCAGCACAGGAGGCTGGAGAGTGGGGAAAAGCAGTGAGTCGTGGACATGGTGCTGGCGGTATGCTCAGGAAAGTCTCTGAGTGCTGGATTGGTGGGGAGACCTGCAGTTTTCCAGTTTGATTTACACTCTGTTTTTTTTTTTTTTCTTTCTCAGACTACTCTTTGCTATCCACATTAATGAAACCTGAATGAGGGTGTCTTTTTTTTTTTTTTTTTTTCCGAGACAGGGTTTCTCTGTGTAGCTTTGCGCCTTTCCTGAAACTCACTTGGTAGCCCAAGCTGGCCTCGAACTCACAGAGATCCACCTGGCTCTGCCTCCCAAGTGCTGGGATTAAAGGCGTGCGTCACCACTGCCCGGCAGTTTTTGGTTTTTTTGAAACAGGGCCTCATTCTCTATAGCAAAACTGTCCTCAAACTTGTAGCAATCCTCCTGTCTCAGTTTCCCGGATGCCATGAATCCAGGTGTTGGACGTCATGCCCGGCAACCATCCCAACCACATTACTGCAGCTGTAGCCCCACCCGCCCAGCCTTCTTACAGTGTAGTGCTGGGCTGTGACCTTAGTTATACTAGCCAAGCCCTGCACTTGTAAAAGTGCTGAGGTCAGCTTAAGTGTAGAACAGTCAGCATCATCTTGTCCACCGAGTGGGACTATAAACTGGTACAGCTCCTCTAAAAAACTGTTTGGTATTGTCTCCCACACATCCTGTAAGCTTTACTGCTGATATCACCCTCAGGAGACAGCATCCTGGGTCCTGGAAGATGTGCTTGCTAATGGCTGGAGTAGCAGCAGCGTCTGCAAACTGGAATGCTGTCTAGTTGAAGGAGGGGCGGGGGACAGAAGAGAATGCCATTTCAGGGAAAACGCATCCCTATCACTCCAGCTAACAACTGAGATGACTTTCAAAGGATTAAACAAGAGAGAAGAAATAGTATGCATCCAGGTGTGGGGCCTATGATAGGTTTGTAACCCAGTGCTTGGGAGGCCAAGGCCAAGGATTTTGAGTTGGGTAGCAGTCTGGGCTGCATAGTTCCAAGCCAGCCTGGGCTACATGTCTCATCTATGTGATTTCATGTCAGCAAAACTAATCGGTGGTCATAGTATCCTGGTGGTGTCAGGTGTGAAGGTGCACACCTAGAATCCCAGCACTTGGGAAGCCAAGGTGATGACATCACAGGCTAGCCTCAGCTCCATAGTGAGGTGCTGTCATGGTGTGATTTTTATTTTTGTAGTTGTTATTAGATTTTGTTCGTTTTGTTTGAAACAGAATCTCACTGTGTAGCCCTGACTGGCCCAGAACTCACAGAGATCCTCCTGCTGGTGCCTCCTGGATTGAAGATGTGGATCACCACATTCAGCTGTGTTTCTGTTTTTGTTTTGTTTTGTTTCTTAGAATCTAGGATGGTGGTTCCTTTTGGGAAGGACTGTGGGAAGGGTTGGCCACCTTCTGTTTCTTCATTTGGGTGTTGGTTAGACCCTGGGCATAATCACATTGTGAGAGCTAAATATCTGTATAGTGTGGTAGGGTTTGCTTTTTCATATATATTAGATTTTAACTAAAATGATATAAGGAAATCTTCCCAAGGTGTCATGTCCGGCAAGGCAGGCAGTCTGTGGATCCTGCACCTCTTGGGGTTAAGGTTCCTGCATACAGAAAGGCTCTAGATTATTACAAATGGAAATCAGTGCTGTGGAAGTGGCTTTTTTAAATGGTATAGTAAAACTGTATTATTTTGAGCCTCCACAGGAAGTGGTTCTGTTATAACATTCTGTGTGGAAAACGGTCCTGGGATTTCACAATTGATATTTAGGACTTGCTTCGCAGTGGCAGTCAGACTCCCAGCGCGTTTCCTCCTATTTTGAGCACATATGAATACCAAATGATGTGTCCCATGGCATTTTAGACTCTTCCCTTTCCTTCTCCGTGACCACACAGGTTTGTTTTGTGCTTGCTTGAATGATAATTCCCTACATATGCCGGAACGCTTGGAACCAGAGCTTCTGAGTCCTGGTTTATGCTTTGTTTCTGATCTGGCATCTATGTCTACGTGAAGAGTTGTCTTGGGGACGGGCCCCAAGACTAAACATGGAATTCTTTTATGTTTTGTAGGAATCTTACAGAGCCTTAAAGTAATTTCATACAATATTATTTTTAATGATTTATTATTCTTACTTTATTTTATGTGAATTGGTGTTTTGTCTGCAGGTATGTCTGTGTGAGAATATCAGATCTTCTGGAGGTGGAGTTACAGGCAGTTGTGAGCTGCCATGAGGGGGCTGGGAATTGAACCCAGGTCCTCTAGAAGAACAGCCAGTGCTCTTAACCACTGAACCATCTTTTCAGCCCCCACCCCCACATTTAACAATACCTTTTTGTTGTTGTTTTGTTTTGAGATAGGGTCTCACAATGTACCCTTGACTGGCCTGGAACTCACTTTGTAGACCAGGCTGGCTTCCCGTTCATAGAGATCCTCCTGCCTCAGCCTCCCGAGTGCTGGGATGGCATGCACCACCACACCACCCTTCGTGCAAAATCTTTTTAAAAAAAAAAAAAATTATTTTTATTTCATGTGCATTTGTGTTTTTGCCTGTGTGTATGTCTGTTGAGGGTGTTAGATCCCCTGGAACTGGAGTTACAGACAGGTGTGAGCTGCCACGTGGGTGCTGGGAGTTGAACCCAGGTCCTCTGGAAGAGCCGGCCAGTGCTCTTCACTGCTGAGCCATCTCTTGCCCCTCAAGCAGGATCTTAAATGATTTTGTACATGAATCAGAGTTTCACAGCCTGGAATTTTTCCTCGTGTCTTGTGGAGTTTCAGATTTCTGAAAATTTTACCTTTCAGTTAGGATAACTCTGTATTAAATCTTAAAAGAGAAAAATACTTTTCAATTGATGCTTAGTTTCCAAACATCCAACAACCCCTTTTTCCTTTCTTTACATTTTTTTTTTTTTAAATGAACTGAAGAGAGTTAGGTCAGTAGTCTTTTTTCCTTGGAAATGGGACAGTTGTGAGCTGCCATGTGGGTGCTGGGAATTGAACCTAGGTCTACCAGAAGAACAGCCACTGTTCCCAACCACTGACCCTTCTCTCCAGCCCTTAACAACTCTTTTTTTTTTTTTTTTTTTTTTTTTTTGGTTTTTCGAGACAGGGTTTCTCTGTGTAGCTTTGCGCCTGTCCTGGAACTCACTTGGTAGCCCAGGCTGGCCTCAAACTCACAGAGATCCGCCTGGCTCTGCCTCCTGAGTGCTGGGATTAAAGGCGTGCGCCACCACCGCCCGTACAGTTTTTTTATTTGTTATTCCAAAATGTAGTCCTCCTGTATGGTCTCTGCTTTACTTCCTGCTTCCGATAAGACATAAAAGCCGGCACTGGGGAGGTAGCTCAGTCTGTAAACGCTCATGCTGCTAATTCAGGAAGGGCCTAAATTCACCCCCAGGACCCGGATACAAAGCTGAGTGTGTGCTTGTAAGCCCAGTGCTGGGGAGGCAGATGGGGAGTGGCTGGAGCTCCCCAGCTTGCCGTCCTAGGTGTAAGCCCTTAGCTTCTAATGTGAAAGACGGTCTCAAAAATAAAGGGGACAGCCTTTACCACCAACGCTGGAGCTGACGTCTGCCTTCTGCATGTGTGCACATACACATACATATGGCTTTGCATCCCCCCCCCACACAAATTATTAAAAAAAAAAAAAAGTAACAAGCAGGTGTGCTTGTTAGTTTTTTGGCAATTTGCCACACACAAGTTGGGGTCATCTGAGAAGGGGGAACCTCAACTGAGAAAATGCCCCTCTTGGATTGTAAGTCTAAGGGGGCGCTTTCTTGATTAATGATTGATATGGGAAGGCCCAGCCCACTGTGAGTGATGCCACCCCTAGGCAGGTGGTCCTGGGCCATAAGAAAAAACAAGCTGAGCAAGCCGTGGACAGCATGCCAGTAAGCAGCACCCCTCCATGGTCTCTGCCTCAGTTCCTGCTTCTGGGTTCCTGCCCTGGCTTCCCTCAGTGATATACCGTAGCCTGGGACGTGTAAGACAGATTAACCTTTCTCTTCTCAAGCTGCTTTAGTTCATGGTGTTTATCCCAGCCCAGGAAAGCAATCTGGGACAGAGGGCCTGGAGAGATGCTCAGTGGTTAGGAGCACTTGCTGCTCCTGCGGTGGGGGGACCCCCGTTCCCAGCACCCTCATGGCAGCTTAGTTCCGAGGGATCCAGCACCCCCCACACACACACACCCCTTCCAGCAGCGGGCATGCACATGGAGCTCTTACATGCAGGCAGGCAAAATATTCGTACCATAAAATAAATAAGCAAGATAACCTTTTATTAGAGGAATAACCTACTGTTCTCATCTGTGTTCACCCTCCTCAGTGCCGTCGGGACGTTCGCCCGTGCCCTGGATTGCAGCAGCTCCGTGAGGCAGCCTAGCTTGCATATGAGCGCGGCCGCAGCCTCCCGAGACATCACCCTGGTAAGATGCCTTTTGCTGTTCTGAGGTTTTTCCTTGGCTGCTCGCTTAACTATAATAAAACCATTAGAACAGTGCTGGAGACTAGGACCTCTCCGACGGTTGGCTGTTGACATCTAAGTTGATGCAGGCCAGCTGATTGGTTAACTGGGTTCCTGAGTCACCTTGTTCGTGAGCTGAGACCAGTAAGAAGTGCTAAGGAAGAGGTATACAGTAGGGGGAAAGTTGTGCGGGAGGCGAACTCACCGTTCTGGCATTCTGTTTCTTCTCGCTGTGTGCTTTTCTCTGTTCATTTAATTGGTGATAGACCACTTACAGTATTTTCTTCTTTTTTATACGTAAGGAACCCTGTTGCTATCACTGTTGAGACTATTGCTGTGGTAACTATGTGTCAATTTTTTGGGGTGAATTTTTAATAACTTTTAGTGCACAAATAATGGACTTTATTATGACATTCTCATACATATTATATTTTGCTCATATTCATACCTTTCACACACACACACACACACACACACACACACACACACACACACACAATCATCTCAAAAAAATTTTTTTGAGACAGGGATTCATGGCCTTGAACTCACTAAGTAGATGAGGATGGCCTTGAAACTCTGATCTTCCTGCTTCTACCTGTGCTGGGATTACTGGTTTGTTGGGGGTTTTATTGTTGTTTTAATTTAATTTTTGTGTGTGAGTGTGTGGTGCCCGTGAGTGTACTTGTATGTCATGGGGGTTGGGGGGAGGACGGAGGAGAACTTTGACTAAGTGGTACTAAGCCTGACACTCAGCATTACTCTCCCTGTGTGACGTGGAGATGCTATGTAGTTTAGGCTGGCACTGAAACCCCAGTCTTCCAGTTTCGGCCCCCACACTACTATTGTGTGCCATCCTGCCAGGCTTGAGTGTTGTTTGGAGAAAGCTTTGTTTTTTGTTTTTTGTTTTTTCCATCAATGCCTTAGTCTTTCTTCCAAAATATGTTTGTATTTTGGTTGTTTACAACTTGAAGACTCTTTTATCATAGAAGCATGAGTACAGATTTACCTCCCAAACTAGTTTTTTTTTTTTTTTGTTTGTTTGTTTAAAGAAGATTTTAAAAAAATGTTTTGTGTGTATGGGTGTTTTGCCTGCATGTATTTCTGTGCCACGTTTGTGCAGTGCCCATTGAGGCCAGAAGAGGGCGTCAGGTCCTCTAGAACTGGAGTTACGGAAAGGTGTGCTGGGGATCAAACCCAGAGCCTCTTGAGATCTTGCTTTGTCGCTCAGGTTTAACGGGGCCTTGAACTCTGGGCTCAGGAGAACCTCTTGCCTCAGGCTCTGCGCCTGGCTCGTATTATGTGTGTTCTATTACACTTATAAACACTTCTCTGTTGCTGTTTCTCATACTTTTGTGTTTTAAACTCCACCGCATCTTTTGTGAACTCATGTACAATTATTCTCTGCTACAGCTGGTATTGATTGGAGCCGATTCACAGGGACCTGCTCCTTTAGAATGTGCTCACATGTTGCAAAATCATTCTGCATACCAGGGTGGAAATTTATAATGAAGTCTCAGTATAATCTGCACTGTGCATGTGTGTGTGTGTGTGTGTGTGTATGTGTATGCGCGCGCGCGCGCGAGCATGCATGTGTATACACATGGAGGTCAGAGGACCGCTTTCTGGCATTCCCCTGTTCTGTGGGTTCTAGGGTTTCAGGTCATCAGGCTTAGCAGCGAGCACCTTTACCCTGGAGCCATCCCAGTGGTTTTTTTTTTTTTTTTGGTTTTTCGAGACAGGGTTTCTCTGTGTAGCTTTGCGCCTGTTCCTGGAACTCACTTGGTAGCCCAGGCTGGCCTCGAACTCACAGAGATCCGCCTGGCTCTGCCTCCCGAGTGCTGGGATTAAAGGCGTGCGCCACCACCGCCCGGCTCCCAGTGTTTCTTTATAGTTTATTTTGTTGATCTGTTTGTCGTTGCAAAGCTCCACGTAATAAGCGTTGACTGAGGAGCCAAGGCTCCTGGCGTTGTCTGTAACAGAGCTGAGTCCATCTGAAGTGTGCGACTTGGTCGTCCACCCTCCTCCTGGGTTTCCCTGATCTGAGGAGCATGAGCCATGCCTTCCTGCCTGCCTTCCTGGGTGATGACGGTGGCCGTGATGGGATTGCACTGAGCTTCATACGTTCTGGGCATGTCTTCTATCGCTGAGCGACACCCAGCCAACAGAAGCTTTCCCTTATCATTTTAAGAACTGGGGAGCTCCCCACCCACCCCCCAACACACCAATATGGCACGCTCTTGCTTTATACAGGTGGAGTGTGATCTGTAAGCCAGACCTTTGTTGTTTAGCACTGTTCTTGGGAAATCGTGCTTGTAAAACTAGGCTTGTTCTCCTATCACACTCTGGCGGGTTCTTTCTGCCCTGTTGAGGATCCAGAGTGGGAAAGCCAATCCCTGACCAGCACTGAGCTGGGTGGCACTTGGTGATTGGAGCTGGTTTGCCTAGTGATGGTCTGCAGGGTGACCCCCTTTGTCCTGTGTGTGAGCTTGGGAAGCCCGGTGACTCTGTCCCATTGCTGGTGAGCACACAGTGCCTCGAGGGGATTTATTTGTTCAGGAAGAGGGCAGAGCTCAGTGTGTGGCTTGTCGGTGAAGGCTCTTCATTGTATACACTGTGTGTTATATAATATCCCAGAAGTATGTGTGTATTTTCCCCTTTTGAGCTGAAGTCTTGCTGTGTTGTCCAGGGTAACTTGAAACTCTTGGGCTCAAGACAACCATCCTGCCTCAGCCTTCAGAGCCATCAAGATGTGAGGTGATGCCACCATGTGGGGCTGTGGACTATTTATAGAAGACGCGCTTTAAAAGGACTGATTGTAAACATCTGTGTATTTACAAAAGACCTACTTTCACTGATTATTATTGTGTGTATGACGTGTGGGTGTGTCTGTGCCCTGTCACTTGTGGTGTGTGGGTGTGTCTGTGATGTGACACATGTGTGACGTAAGTCAGATGACTTCTTATCCTTCTGCCTCCACCCTCATGTGCTAGAATTAACATGTGTGTGCACTCTATAACAGGTTTTTAAGAAGGTGCCCTCCAAACCCTCCAGTGTTTCCATTTACTTTCGTTAGTCATTTGGAAATCACCTTTACATCACAAACATTATTTTCAAAAGTTCAGTAATAAATAATTCAAGATAAATAAATTTATTTGTTTAGAGACAGTCTTGCAATGTGGCCCTGACTGGCCTGCACTCAGTCTGTAGACCAGACTGGCCTCAAATTCCCAGAGATCCACTTGCTTCTGCCTTGGATGTGCTGAGATCAAAGGCATGCGCCATCACACACACAGCAGCTCATTACGCTAACAATTTTTCTTTTTTTTAAATAGAAGTGGACTTGGAGGCTTAGGCAGTTGTGGGCTGGCATGGTGATTCATATCCATTCTTGTCTCTACCAAGGCCTCGCCTGCTCCGCCAGCTGCCCTTTCTTCCCACCTTCTGCCTCCTCTTCATTAGAACGCTTCGGCTGCTGTCCTTCTTGGTTAGATATTCTTGAAGATGTAGGGTGTGTGCGAGAAAGAGAGACAGACAGACAGAATGACACACAGAAATAGAGACGGGTGGAGAGACAGACAGACAGAAAACTAATGCCTTGGCTTCCTGTTTAAACTACTGTGGTTTCAGGTTCACTTGGACTCTCTACGTCCTGGGAATTTATGTATAAACTGAGTGGGCCTGGTTAAAACTGGGGCTTAAAATATGGGTACAGAGTTTGGGGATGGCGTGCCAGAAGGGACGTGTGAAAGGGTCAGAGTGGCCTTCTGCTGTCGATTTTCCTTGGGAATGTTACCGGGAGAACTCCAGCAGGCTTCAGAATTCCTAGACCATTTGTTCATCCAGGACGCCTATACTTCTTGTCAATCACCAGTAATATTTTGGGGGCAGGCAGTTGTACATGCCTGGTTCTGACTTCCTCATTTGCAAATTTCAAGTGTTGCCAATCCAAGATGTGCAGGATTTACGTTGTTAAAAGATACGGAAGTCCCTGGGCATGGAGGTGCACCCCTGCAATCCTAGCTCTTGGGAGGTAGAGGCAGAGAAATCAAAAGTTCAAAGTCAGTTATGAGACACTGTCTCAAAAGGTAAACCAAACATAATGCAGAGCCCCAGGGGTGGTGATACATGTCTTATTTCCAGCTCCCACAGGACAGACAGGCGGACGGATCTCTGAGTTGAGGCCAGCCTGGTGTACAGAGTGAGTTCTAGGACAGCCAGGACTACCCAGAGAAACCCTGTCTTGAAAAACCAAAACTAAGCCAAACCAAAACAAAGCAAAATACATTGAACTCATGGAGTTTTCATACATGTCACTTACTTCATAAAATAGAAAGTATTTTATCTAGTGTACAGAGGGGAGAGCGTCGGTTAGAAATGCTAACAGCAGCTGGCACCCTCTCCCCTGAGCCCCTCACTTGAGGGATGGTCAGTATTATAGTCAAACCGTGCCTCACTGTCGAGGGGAACATTATGGAGGTCTCACACAAAGAAAGGTGACTGTGGAGTCACTAGGCAATGTGACCGTGGCGCCAGTGTTGTGTGTGACATGTATACAGTCTGTCTTGGACTGAAACATTGCTGGACTGTTGTGACTGGGATTGGTAGCGTGCCAGCCTACTCCTCCCTCAGTGTGTGGTGTTGACCACAAGGCCACCCACCTCTTGGCCTGCAGAGTGGCGCCAGCTTTGTTAGTGACCTGGTGTCTCACTGCTGGAGACATAGGGCTCTGGCTTTACTCGCCTGCCTGGACTCTGAAAACTAAGTCATTTGGGCAGCAGAGTCCAAGAAAAAGGAATTTTTGTGCTGTAGCATTGAAAACCTGGTATTCTCCAGGTGGTGAGCCCAGGGCACAGCACGGTCAATAAACTACGCAAGGACTCATCTCTTTGGATTAGTGACAGGCAGGGGTAGAGATAAGACTTCCTGGTGACAGGTCTGGACTGAGGAAGGCTGGCTGTGTTAGTTCAATAACAGATGGACTCAGATACCGGGCAGCTAATGCCTGTAACGCGGCAGATCTTCTAAAAGTGTGCCACTCCCCCCCCCCCCCCCCCCCCCCCCGCTCCGACCTAGTGAGCCTGTGGTATTTCATTATATTTATGACAAAATGCAAATCCCCGTTATACCTTTTTCTCCCCAGACTCTGAGTGTCCTATGGCCTCCTGTCAAGCAGTTTCCTGGCTTGGATTTCTTTGTTGTTGTTGTTGTTGTTGGTTGTTGACAGGATCTCACTGTGCAGTTCCGTTTGGCCTGGAACTCACAGACTTCCAAGTGCTGGGATCAAAGGTGGGTGCCACCACTCCTGGCTTGTCCTGGGCCTTTGCTTGTGATTCTTCTCTCTCTCCTCCTCTCCCTCCCTTCTTCCATCGAACACTCGCTTTTCACATACCAGCTTTGAAAACTGTCCATCCGTGAGTGACTGTCTGCTTCTCTTCATTGGTGACTCTCTGGCACCAAGCACAGTGCCTGTTATATGCACGAGTTCATTTAAAATCTGGGCCTGAGTCTAGAAGTTTCCAATTTTGGATAAGACGGGTCTGTTCCTTTGTTTCACCAAAGTAGTAGGTTTTTTTTGTTTGTTTGTTATTGTTTTGTTTTGTTTTTTTAAGACAGGGTTTCTCTGTGTAGCCCTGGTTGTCCTGGAACTTGCTCTGTAGACCAGGCTGGCCTCGAACTCAAATACACCTGCCTTTGCTCAGTGAATGCTGGGATTAAAGGTGTGTGCCATCACTGCCCGGTCATATATATATATATATATATATATATATATATATATATATATATATATAATTTTTAACATATATATTATATATATTTTTTACTTTGGTGTGTGTGTGTGTGTGTGTGTGTGTGTGTGTGTACACATGCAGACACCAGATGAGAACATCAAATATCCTGCTCTATTATTGTTCACCTTATTCCCTTGAGACAGAGTCTCCTGAATTTGGGCTGCCCTCCAGCAAGTTCCAGGGATCTTCCTGTCCATTTACCACAGTGCAGGGATCATGGTGTGTCCGAGGCCACCCCTGAATTTTTAAAAATCCAGGTGCTTGCACAGCAATGTTGGCCCTACCCACTGAGCCGTCTCCCTGACTCTGTTTCTGCGAGTGGTGTGCACATTTGTGCACATGCCTGTCAGATGGCAACTTGAGGAGTTAACTCAGGTTGTCAGGCCTGACGGCAAGCACCTTTACACACTGAACCCTATTGCTGCCCCCAAATTCTGCTTTCTTTATTTTTCTTTTCTGTAAGGGTGTAAGTATCCTAGTCCAGCCTTTAACTTCCTGAACCTCCCGGCTGTACAGCCTGAGTGCTGGGATGAGGGTGTGCATGACTGTACCCAGTGTTATTTGGTGCTGGTGATTGGGCCCCGGGCTTTGCGCATATTAGATACAGCATTCCACCAACTGAGCCTCGTCAGCCAGTACTTTACTTTTCTCCTTGAGTTAGACACTAGTATAGGAAACCTCAGAAGATCACTGTATTTGAACGTGAGGAGAATATAGTTGAGGATTTTAAGTACTCTAGACTTTTTGAAAAGAGATTTGGGCTTACAGATGTGCGTTGATAACAGCTTATGCTTATAAAATCTTGCTAAAACGATGTCTTTACAAAGAGTCTAGTATAAAGGCTTCCTGTGTTCCTGTCAGGTCGGCTCCACAGCAGTTACCTTTGTGCCTCAGCTGCTTCATCGTCTCTCTCTCTATGGTCAAGAGACAAACGTAGAGCAGTTAAATGTAAGAATCTCACTGGCTTTACCTACATTTCCAGCATTGGACAACACTTCATCTGTGGCCTCACAGAAACGGGGCCCTGACATTTGTGGGTATGAGATTCCTGTTGCGTTTAATCAGTTGGCTGCTGCAGAAGGGGCTCCGTTCTGATTTGGTCTAGTCTGGTGGGGCCCACTGCAGGCACTCGGGCTAAACACAATGGCCGCTTTCAATTTTAACTACCCACAAGTTACCTAAATGGTCACCTGTCAGTTTTTAACTATGCATGTGTTATTTCCAGACAGTTTGAGAGTAAGTTTCAGAATGGATATTTCTTTATTACTAAGTGTTTGTTCCTAAGTAATAATTTTCTCCTGCACTAACATAGTATAACATGGCGCTGTTACAACAGTTTAATGAAGGGGCTTTATTCCGGTTGACCAGTTGTCCCAGTCATGTCTATTAGAGAAGAGGAAACAATTATTTTCTGGCCCTAAATCTTAAATTAGACATTTGTCGTGGTGTGTGTGTGTGTGTGTGTGTGTGTGTGTGTGTGTGTGTGACAGAGTTTTTTGTTTTTCTTGATAGCTTTGCCATATACCTTTTTATTCATAAAAATGAAATTTTATTGCATGTTTTCTATTTAATTTTCCACTTCTAGATCTACTTTGATACTTTTCCTGATTTATTTGTTTGTTTGTTTGCTTACTGGAGACAGAATCTTGCCAGCTTAGGCTGGCCTTGAACTTGGAGTCCTTCTGCCTCAGCCACCCAAGTGCTATATGGCTCACTAGGCCGGGTATCTTCTTAAAGACCATTTTTAGCAATCCTTATAGATTGTAAGTGTTTCTCTACCAGTGTGGCTTTAACTAAGACATTTCGATTTATAGTATTTTCCTTATTAGGTGCTTCTAATTATTTCCTAATTTTATAACTTTTCATTTGAAGTATTGGTTTATTTCTGGTGAAATAAAGTTTATAATATAAATTAATTCTTTATGGGAATTAAACATGTATATTCCCAATTATTCTAATATATTTCAAATTCTACATTTTTGGGTGTGGCAAGGTAACATCTGCCCCTACCTCATAAGGCCCCCCTCCCAATGGCAAACCATAGTTTGAGTCCACCAAAGTTCTCCCCGTGGGACCAGCAAGTTTATTAGGGTTACTTGCAGAGTGTGGGTGACCCTATAGCATCCACACTGGGCGGTCTGCTTCCGGCATGGATGATGGCTTCCTCAGGGCTGCATGATGGCCTCAGCACCAGCACCCAGACTTTCTCAGCCTGTATCTTCTATGTCTCCTCCAGGCCAGGTACAATTAGGGTAAAACTGGATGCAGCTGGTTGGGAGGTGTGGCTGGGTACTTGGGTTCGGGTCCCACTCCCCTCCCCACCCCTCCTCCTGTTCTCAGAAGGAACCTCAATGATTAGCAAGTCTAGCCGTGAGGAGTGTTCGCAAGCAGGCACAGCTGAACTCAGGATGGTGGTGGCAGTTTGACTCAAAGCACAGTCCCGTACGACAGAGGGGTGTGGAAGTGTAGTTTGGGCGGAGTCTCATGTAGCCCAGGCTAGCCTGAAACTCAGTGTGTATCTGAGCTTGACCTCTTGATCTTCCTGTCTCTGCCCCCAAGTGCTTGGATCATCAGTGTGCACCACCATGCCCGGTTGTAATTTCTTCTAAGGCTTGAAATCGGGATCTATTATCTGAGAAAAGAATATTTTCAATTAAAAAAAATAAGTAAATCCTTTCCCTATTTAAAAAAAAAAAGGGGGGAAAGAAATGTGACCTTCTCTGAATGGGGTTCCCACCAAAGCAGAAATTGCAAGTGGATGGTGCATTTTTTATATAAGTATAAGAACTTTTACTTTGATCCTAGTTATAGATTTATTCATAAGAGTTTATATTCACCTTCTGCTTGGAAAGTTCAGTAAGTTTTGAATTGACTTCATATCTTGAATGCTATAATTTGTGCTGGAGTTAAAAGTGTAAGTTTTTTTTTGAAATTGCCCCTGAGCCAATCAGTAGTTAGTATTAAACACGTGCAAGGGAGGTAGTGTTGTGTAGTAGCGGCACACATGAAGTGTGTCTTCTCTGGGAAGCAGAGTCTCGTGAGGACCTTCAGGCCACACACTCACTCCTGGAGTGCAAGAAGAGAAACAGGTAGAAATGGAAAACACAGTCGCCGTGGAAGTCGCGGCCGACTGATGGCGGCCAACTGATGATGGAGTGCACTCAAGTGTGTCTCAGAGCAGGGCCCTTACATCCTGTGCCGTACGCTCAGCCTGAAGCTGAAACAGTTCCATGTAGACCAACTGCGGGGAGGTGGCTGCCTGCAGAACTTGGAGCAACTCCACGAACGTTCTCTATTCTCCATGGCATCCCTCACACACTGCCCCAGAGTGCAGACCCAGTACACGATTCATCTTCCACTCAGCTGCGCATCGTCTAGGATTCTGGTGGACTAGACTCAGCCAAGCTATATGCTGGGGCAGTTTCTCTCTCCTGCACCCCTTAGCCTCTGTGAACACAAGTCAGTAGCACAAGAGACCAAGGCCAAATGCACCAACATACACCAAAGACTGATTGTTATACGTCTTTTTTATCTCTCTTTCTTCTTCTTCTTCTTTTTTTTTTTTGTTTTGTTTTGTTTTGTTTTGTTTTGTTTTGTTTTGTTTTCGTTTGGTTTGATTTTGGCTTGTTGGTTTTTTTTTTTTTTTAGACAAGGTTTCCCTGTGTGTCTGTCTAGCCCTGGCTGTCCTGAAACTCACTCTGTAGACCACCAGGCTGGTCTC
The DNA here is from genome assembly GCF_949786415.1 of Peromyscus eremicus. Taxonomy (NCBI): domain Eukaryota; kingdom Metazoa; phylum Chordata; class Mammalia; order Rodentia; family Cricetidae; genus Peromyscus; species Peromyscus eremicus. The sequence continues at coordinate 11,028,217 of NC_081437.1, read as the reverse complement.
GAACTCACCGAGATCCGCCTGCCTCTGCCTCTCAAGTGCTGGGATTAAAGGCACATGCTACCACCGCCCAGCTATGTCAAATATCTTAACATCCTACTGCCCAAGCAAATCATGTGCCAAAGCCTGCTGTCTGTGCAGGGGCACGGTAGCCCCCTGTGGAGGTCCAGGGAGGGGGTGAAATGTTTGCCGAACAACAATCCAGTCTACCGCAGTGTGATTCTGTTTAATGAACAAAAGATGAAAACTCCCCTGCCAAGATTTCCTTGTCAGTCTCTCTCCTAAAATACTTCTATTTGTCATTTCCATCTGTTATGAATGAGATGAAATGTGACAACACCTTTGCTTTTTGGCAGAGGGAACAGCTTGTGCTCGGTTCTGATTTTCAAAATTTAGATTTGAATGGGTCTTGCAGCGTGTGTTCGTATCTATTGGAGAGATGTGGTCTTTGCAAAGTATTTATCTGAGGCAAGACTTGGGTTGTTTTCTGCTTAGTTTTCAAATCCGTTTTTCATTTTGAGTTGGGATATGTGTGCAGTTTATCTCATGCATTGAGTGACCTTCATGGTCGCATCCATCCGCGTAAAACCACCACTAGGTGTAGATACAGTGTAGTGTCCCCAGAGTCCCCTTATGTCCTCCCAGTCTGATTCTGGAACTCGGGAGAAGGCAAACGCCACTGAATTTGTGTGGTCTCTTAAATATTTGTTATTTTCTATACTGAACGTTGTAGAAGCTACGTTCTTTTACTTAAAGCTTTTGAAGAGTACAGTCAGACCATACAAAAGTCCACTCAAAAGCAACGTCTGCGTGTCTCAGAAAGATGAGGTTAATAGGGCCTTAAGAGAGAGAGAATCCTCTGCCTTCCATCATAAAATCCCCCCTACAAGTTCAGCGGTGCTCGTGGAATGTCTGTTCATACCGACGGCACTGCCCTCTCCACCAGGCTATGGTTCACCTATTGGAGACGAGTCTCATGGCGTTAATGCTGGCTGGAGCTGATTGGTGGCCAGGAAGCGGTCCTGCAGTCTCAGAAGCTGGGTGCAGTCAGTGGACATCCGTGCACACATGGCTTTTGCTGTGGTTTATCGCGTGGGTTGATGCGCTGTCGCCCGAGACAAACACATTTAATTCTGTGGCATTTTGGCTTCAGAGCACCAGTTAGTTATAAAACTTGCTTATATCTTTTGAGGAATTCCAGCATCACAATAAATTTGCATAAATTTTTAGAGGGGGCTGTTGAGGATCAAGCCTGGGCCTCAAGCAAGTCTGGCACTGAGCTATGCTCAAGCCCTTGTGTAATTATTGACTTTGTTGTTTTTCTTTTGTTTTGTTTCAGATAGGTCTAATATATTCAAGGATAACAATGACTTCCGTATCCTCTTACCTCCACATCCCAAGTGGTGGGTGTGGCTTTTGATTACTATCTAGTCTTTTAGTTTTTTGTTTGTTTTTTAATTACCTATTGTCAATTTAGGACATTACAAAGTAACAGTTTATGGCCCTATCCTTAGTTGAAAGGATCCCTAAATACAATTGATCCTTCTGTTTTTATAATGAGATAGTCAGAAAGAGTACTCAGGTTTGAAGATACAAGAAACAGCTATATCACAGGGTCTTTTTGGTGAGGTTAGCTGGAGAATCAGATTGATTGCTTGTGAAACTTGGCAGGGTGTGAGCGGGAGGCAACAGCGGGGCCAGCGTTCTGACGCCGCTGTGCGGCCGGGAGAGCTTCTCTCGGAGAGTGCTGTCCACTGACATCAATCACCCAAGCTGTGACGGCCAAAATAATGACATTTTCTCTTCGGCTTTTGTTTGGTGGAATCCAGAGATTTGTTTTAAAGTTAATGCCAAACCTCGTTCAACCAGTTACTAAACAGATGTGTACTAGTTGCTGCCTTCGGCTTCGTCAACAAATTCAGTTTCTTTGCCCATATCGGCCATGTTGGTTAATGTCTCACAGTGTAAATGCATCCTTGTTGTATAGTAGGCTCTCGCTGGCCGGCTGGCCTCAAATATGTAATCCTCCTGCCTCACTCCTGAGTGTACTAGGATTACAGATATGTACTACCATGCCCAGCTGTAAATATATCCTTAATTAATTAATTAATTAATTAATTAATTGTTGTTGTTTGGTTTTCTTGAGACAGGGTTTCACTGTGTAGCCCTGGCTGTCCTGAAACTCGCTCTGTAGACCAGACTGGCCTTGAACTCAGAGATCCGTCTGCCTCTGCCTCCCAAGTGCTGGGATTAAAAGTGTGTTCCCTCACATCCTGCCCATTTGTGAAGTTTTAATATAATTTAATTTAATGAGCGACACAATGTGATGGTGTATAAGAGGCAAGGCTTGGCATTCATGTGCTCTGAAGCTGTGTGTGTGCCCGTGTGTGTGCGTGTGCGTGCGTGCACTAACTATCCTACTCTGCGGTTTTCTTGGTATGCATAAACATTAGTGCACATGTATAAAGGACTCTTTCTCTTCAGTCGAAAGACTATGAAAGTTCTCAGAGCTTGAGGTTTTATACCCACTGCTGACTGGGGAGTGAGTAGGGTGCTGGGAATCAAGTCCGGCACTGGTGTGTGCCGGGAAAGTACACTGCCACACCCTCCTGACCTAAAGAGCTGATCACGTCCTGATCTCTTTCCTCTTTTCAAGTCACTCTTCCTAAGACTATACAGACGCCAGCACTGGCCGAGCTGCCCTAAGCTGCCTGTTCTTGGTCTCCCCAAAGTCCCAACCAAGTTACGTTTGAACATGGACTTGTAATCTTGTTTGTTTTATGTTTAATATGGATATGTATTCTTTTTACTTATTTTGTGTGTATATGTATGTGTGTGAGTATGTGTGTGTCATGGTGCGCACGTGGAGCCCAGAGGACAACTTTTGGGAGTTGATTTTCTCCTACCACGTGGGTAGGGGAATTGAACTCAGGTTGTCTGGCATGGCAGCAAGCACCTTTACTTGTGCTGAACCATCTTGTTGGCCCAAATATATAATTTGGCTTTATATATGATGCTCTATTCTGTTTTTTCATTCCATCTCTTGTTCTTATTAATGGTACATTATTCTCTAACTTGAACCAATGCTTTTAATACAATACTTTTTTTCTCTCACACATAGTATGTTTTTCCTTGGTCAGGGAGGAGTATTCCAGTGTTCCACACTAACTGAAGTGATTTGGGTGTTTTTAAGTAAATGAAATCTTGAAGTCAAACTGATTGTGTTCTTGGTTGAATATTTTGAGCATTTGGATCTTCCTGGTTGTTGCCATTCTAAATGGATGTATTTTTAAAACACCTTAGCATTCTCTTACCAATTAGCATTCTCTTAAAGCAGTTACTTGATGGGGTTTGGCTGTTTCCTTTTGCTATTTGAAAGGGAATGCTAAGGACACTGGTTAATTCTGCATATCCTGCCTGCACTCAGCGCTCCGGATCCCGATGGCCTGCAGGCAGGTATACGCGCCCACTTATCATTTCCTGTCCGTTCTTCTGCTCTCCAGTTCCATGCCATGGATACGCTGTACAGGCACGGCTATGACCTGAGCAGTGCCATAAGTGTTCTGGTGCCACTTGGAGGGCCAGTCCTGTGCCGAGATGAGATGGAGGAGTGGTCGGCCTCCGAAGCCAGCTTGTTTGAAGAAGCACTGGAAAAATATGGCAAAGATTTCAACGATATCCGTCAGGACTTTGTAAGTGGGAAACCATGAATAAACCGTTGGGACAGGAATATTGTTTTATCTATTTACTAACTAGTAAGTCACCGATTGACTAATCCTACACATTTAACATGCCTATGACATAAGTTTTGGTTGGTGCCAGGGGTCAAAGCAAGGGCCTTTAGAATGTGTTCTGCTGCTGAACCACACTCTCAGCCCGACAGTAATTTTATTTGGTTAAAATAGAATGAAGGGCCACTTATAAAGGAAGCAATTGACATTTGCTTTGTATTGTGACTGTGACTGCGGGTGAGGAGTCCTGAGCTCCTGGAATACACCTTGGTTGCATGATTTACCCTCTGCAGCATTCTGATTCCAAAGTAGAAATATTGACAGTTCTGAGCATTTGTGCCAAATATAACAGTCCGTGTGTGCTCTCTCTGCCTCTTTTAAACTTCCTCTAGTTACATTACCAATCATTGATGTTCTTGTAATTTAGGTGTGACCCTGACCAAGCAGAAGAGCTCGATGTGCCGTCCAGTTCCCATCCATCTTTGACTCTTAATGATATTCAGTGTTCTACTTAGTATTCCTTTTCAGATTCATTGAGAAGTTGTGTATTCAAGTTGAACACACATTGAGAAGTAATGACCACACCTAACACGTTTACTCACAACCATCAGTTGTGCGTGGGTGTGAGTGTGTGCGTGTGTACATGCGTGGGTGCGTGCTGGGGAAGACCTGCTTTTAAGTTTTCAGTACTGGAGAGCAAACTCAAGCCTCTGGTGTGTTCGGAGCACTCCATCACTGACCGCTAACCCTAGGCCCATTCACGCCTTCTTCGTCAGAGTTTTGCTGAGTTGCACAGGCTTACCTTGAACTTGTGATCTTCTGCCCCAGCGTTTGGAGTAGCTGTCACTGTCACTGCACAGCCGCCCCAAGTGTCTTGTTTTCTTTAGTTAAATTTATTCTCTTTGCAAAAGAAGTTTTGATTGAGTTTTTTGCAAATTACTTTCTATAATAACTGTCCTTCATCTTGATTGTAAAAATAGGTTTGTTTGTTTGTTTGTGGTAGGGACTCACTATGTAACCCTGGCTGGTCTTGAACCTGTGTCTGCCTCCTGAGCGCTGGGATTACAGTTTATACCACTGTACTTGCCTAAGGATACACTCCTTGACTATCATACATAGATATGGTACCCTGCCTTTCACTTTGTTGAATATCTCTTGAATTAGTTCTAAATCAAAATTTTTCCTTATCAGTATGGATTGATACATTAAATTTCAGGCACAGTACTTATAAGTTGTTGTTACCAATGAGATCTGTTCCGACAAAACCTCAGTCACACCTAGATTGTTATGTGCTGTAATACTAAGTTCTAAAATCAGGCCAGTGACATGTCTCTGTAATCCTAGAAGATCTTAAATTCAAGGCCAGCCAAGGGATTACACTTTATTAAAGGTTTACAGTTAGGTGTTCATAGCAGTACAGTGTTATTGATATAAAAGTTATGAGCATAATAAAGCTAAAAGTGCAAGCTCAAAAATCTCCCAAAGAGCCTATTCTAGGGCCAAGGCACTTAACTGCCCAACATTGCAACCTGAGATCCATGCCCTGAACCCACACGGTGGAAGGGGAAACTGTCCTTAGGTGCGTGTACCCATGCCCATATTAAATATATAAATAAGTGGTTTTGTTTGTTTATTATAAAGAACAAAATTGAGAGCCAAATATGGTGGGGTACATGTTTGTAAAACCAGCGCTTGGGAGGCAGAGGCAGGAGGACCCGGAAGCTCAAGGCCACGGTCAGCTACATAGCGAGTTTGAGAGGAGTCTGGGCTATATGAGACCCTCTCTCCTCAGCAATGACAGAAATCCACATTGCTGGCTGCTCCATTTTCAGGTGCAATTCTCACATCCTCCAGGCTGTGAGCACACGTGACTGAGCCAGTTCATCCGTTTGGCCCGTTGCCTTTTGTTATATCTTGTATATTTAGCCAATTGTAGTGTTTGGGGGCAGTGATGATACGAGGTGATCTGGACCACAAGACTCTCTTTTTACTATTTATTTTTATTCTGTGTATATGAGTGTTTGGTCTGCATGTATGTCTGTGCAGCACATGCATGCCTGATGCCCATAGAGGTCAGAAGAGGCCATTGGATCCCCCAGGACTGGAAGTACAGGAGGTTGTGAGCTACCATGTGGGTACTGGGGACTGAACCAGAGTCGTCCAAAAGAACAGCAAATGTTTCTCTCCAGCCTCCTTCTTTTTGTTATTTTTGAAAGAAGGTCTCATGTAGTCTAGGCTGGCTTCAAACTTGATCTCCTGCCTCAGAATTTAAGGCTGGGATTATAGGCAAGTCCCACCACGCTCCCCTTTCCTGGAGTAGTTTTCCTTCCGTTCAGGTGGTGAGTGTAATGTGCTTAGATGGTTCGCTGGGTCATTGCTGGGGTTGCAGTGTTGCGGCAATGTGATTCTGATAGGCACCCTCCCCTAGATGGCGACCTCTTGGTGAGCCTGTGTCACGGGAGCTCTCCTGAAGCCATCAGTAAGGTTGAGAGAGGTGACACTGAATCATTGCCTGCCACTGTCCATGGTTGAAAGGAGCTGGTGCTGGGCGTGGCCTGTGTGGGCTTCAATGAATTGGATGAAGTACAGCGTATGGCACTTGACTTCCTTTTCTCAGGTTTCCAGATATATGCCTGTCAGATCCTTGTTTTTCAACAAGACAGTGATAGCTCTTAGCTTGCTTAGGAACCATGCCATGGCTGACCTGGGGCCCTGCTGAAGGTGCCTTTCACGGTCTTTCAGACAACTCCATTAGGTGAACGCATTGGGTTTAAAAACCAAAGATCCTGAACAGCTGCTTGCGTTAGCTGCAGTTCAAGCTAGCGGCTATGCCGTGATCCCGCAAAGAAACCACGTTTGTAACCACTGTTAAAGTCGCCACCCGGATCAGCTGAAGACGCCGCCTTTCTCTAAAATTCTTGGTTTCTCTTTAGAACAAACATGTAAGCAAATTAGTCGGGGGAGGTGGTAGGGCGGCCCGGATGCTGTCAGGTAGGTCCCCGGCAGCCACAGTTCTAAGGAGTCTGTCCAGGGGTACGATTTTAAGTGGTTACTCCTTATGGTATGCTGGGAGTCAGAGGGCTGAGTTACCTTTGCAAAACCAGCCACAGCTCAAGGTGACCTATCAACCCTTCCTGCCACCGTGGAGGCCTGGCACTCCATTCGTCTTGATCATAAAACCTTATTTATGGAGGGCTGCAGGGAGTGTGTTCTTTGCTCTAGGCCTTAGGAGTAGGATTTTTTAAATATTATGGAAAACAGCAAAGGCAAGCTTACTTTTTCAATAGGAAACAAGATGAGCTATGTCCTTCCCCCCCCAAAAGATGCAGCCTGTTGTTTTATTTATAATAAACAAAACAGAGTTGTCCGGAAAGGGTTGAGAAATATTACGCCAGAGACCAAAAGACACCCAGTTGCGATGACCTCTTTGGAAGTTGGAGTAACTCGGCCTCGAACTGTTTAAATAATATTCCTGAAATTATGCATCAGAGGTGATGATTCAGCTCAGGGCTGAGCAGTTGCCTAGCATGCAAAAGGCCCGTTTTAATTAGTTAATTAATCGTGCTTCAGTCCCTCCCGTAACTGCTTCACGGGGCTAGAAACTTTCCTGAGTAAGTCAGGAGATATTCCCAGCGATGAGGTTTATAATTTTTAATCAAATTGATGCAAAATGGAATGCATGCATTGGATTGGATCTCTTATTAAATATAGCGTATACCTTTTGTTAAGAATTATTTTTTTGTTTATTTTTGCAAAAGTTTTTTTTTTTTTTCTAGAATGAGCCTAATACGCAGACCCTTGCTACATCATTTGAAAGAAGCAGTTTTGAAGGAAAACACTTTATGCCATAGGTCGTTTTCATTATCCTCTTGAATGTCTTTCAGCTCCCGTGGAAGTCCTTGACCAGCATCATTGAATATTATTACATGTGGAAAACTACTGACAGATACGTGCAGCAGGTAACCCTGTCCCACCCGCACCCTTGCGTCACAGCGAGCTTTCTGTCTGTGTCAGTGCTGGTACCAACCCCGAACCCGCCTCACCTTCCCCAGCCTGCTTTAAATTCCACCGTTTTGTGTCTTTAGGATGTTATTTTTGATGTTTTCATCTTGATAGTTCACTGTTCTCAGCGTTCATTTTCGTGACGACTTGGGAACGACGATAGAGAGAGACGTGGCTAGAGAGAGAGGCCTTCTTTCCCTTCTGTGACTGGGGCTCCATCTCTCTGCAACGAGTGGGGTTTATTAGAAATACAGCCCTGTCATGAACCCCTTGGACGATATGTTCTTATGGATGGAAAATTGAGCCTGGGGCCATCAGCCTTATAAATTCAGATATTGCTATGCTTTCCGAACCCTCCTTAAGTGACATTTTTGTGGATCTGTTCCACAAGCTCTAGCGCCCCTCCCCACTCCCCCAACCCTGTTTGAGGCCCCCTCTCCAAATGCTAATGAGCACACCTAGGGCCTTGTATGTGGTAGGTAGGCACCCTGCCACTGAGCTACATGCCCAGTCCTCCCCTGACCTTTTGACCTTAATTGTAAGACATTTGTTGTCATTTTGAGACAGGGTCTCCCTGGTTAGCTCAGGTTGGGTAGCTCTGGCTGGGTAGCTCAGGCTGGGTAGCTCAGGCTGGGTAGCCCAGGCTGGATAGCCCTGGCTGGGTAGCCCTGGCTGTTCCTAAACTTGAGTTCCTCCTGCTTCGGCCTCCAGAGGGCTGGGATTGCAGGCGTGTGCCACCAAGCCTGGGTATGGTAGCTTTAGTCTTTGTAAATTGATGCTTTCTGCTCCAAAGTCTTTCAACAGCAGGGAACTATTTCATTGCTGAGTTCTTCCCAAGTGTCCTAAATTCATGTAGCTCTTAGTTACTTATTTTGAAAAAAAAATCTACCTTTGGGGAAAGGCATGTTTCTGAAATGACCTCAGTGAATGCCTGTTTTAGATTCCCGCAGTCGCATGCAGAACAAGGCTAAGATTAAAAACAGAGAGCATTTGCCTACGTGTGCGAGCGGCAGGTACTGGATGCGGTACCAATGCATTTGAAGGCCGGCTCTCAAGTGCCAGGAGTTGCCGTAGTCGTGAATAGTGAATAGGAGTCTACAGCGTACTGAACACTTTCCAGTGCCAACACCATATGTAATCCAGAGAGTGCGTGTTTGAAACAACTGTGATAGAAACCTGTGCCGTTCAAGTCAGGAAGTGTCCCCAGAGAAGGCACAGGCGCGGCCCTAAAGATGGTTAAAAGATGATTTTCCCGAAATGTTGACTCCAGGTCAAGTTTCGAGTTGTCCCTGAATATTTTTGTTTTCATCTGGTTGGGCAACTGGAGGGTGGGTTTGTAGTCTCTCTGGGGACAGTGACCGGGCACTGTTGCCCATTTCTGTTGGCTTTTATTTTTACGTTGATCAGGATCTAGAGCCGACGATGTATTCTCCTTCCCACTCTTTCCCTGCATCTGGCCCCTGGTGGGCTTCAGTACAGCGCTCTGTGAGTTCAGGCAAGGTGTAAAGTTACTACAGAGCCAGGTGTAGAGGTGCACACCTGTAATCTCCACACTTGGGAGTTTGAGGAAAGGCTGGACAACACAGTAGTGAGTTCCAGGTTAGTCTAGCTACACAGGTAAACCCTGTCTCAGAACTCACAGTTACTACATATGGTTCATCGTTTGAGGGTAACACTTTGTTGAATTTTATTTAGAGTAACTCCAGTCACTTCCTCTTGCATGGATTTTAGAAACTATCTAAAATATTTAATTTTTCTAAAAGCAAAGTTTTTGTTTTTTGTTTGTTTGGAGTGTGTGTGTGTGTGTGTGTGTGTGTGTGTGTGTGTGTCCATGCATGCGTGTGCTGGTGGTGGGACAGTATATGTGCCCATATTCCTTCCAGAAAGATAAGAACTAAAATAGAAAACTGAATTTGCTAAAGTAAGGATGGTGATTGTTAATGTCCTCTGAGAGCTGACGTGAAGCCCAATGGTAGAGCATGTGTGAGGCCCCAGATTCAATCACACACACACACACACACACACACACACACACACACACACACACACGAGTATGTGCTTAGCATGTGTGAGGCCCCAGGTTCAATCACACACACACACACACACACACACACACACACACACACACACACACACAAGTCCTCTTTAGTTCCTTCATAGAAGATTGTGAAGTGGGGCTTTTTATTGCTTTACTTTAAAAATCTATTTCTATGTGTGCTTACAGTTCTGTAGTTTAGAAGCTAATGATGTTCTTACGTTACTGAAGCTTTAGAATGTGTATATGAGAGAACTCTTAAGAATGAATTGTGCTGTAATGTTTCTGTTCTTGTGTTTTTAAGGCTATGGGATGTTAATAAATAGTATGCATTTCATGTAAAATGTTTTGTCCATCTTTCACATTAGAAACGTCTAAAAGCAGCAGAAGCCGAGAGCAAGCTGAAACAAGTGTATATCCCAACTTAGTAAGTAACTGCTCTTATGAAATATCTACCCCGCTCTCAATCCTGTCCTTCCAAACATGCCATTCACTCAACGCGGCAAACCTGAATTTCTTCGTGTGTCTTACCTTTCTCCTCCTCCTCAAAGCCCCAAAGTTGTTTTCTGTTGTCCCAGGGCAATGACTTTGGAAAGAAAAGAATGGATGACAGGACCCCGAGTAGCCCAGCAGAAGGGTCAGAGGTCAGCGAGGCCCTCTGTTGTTCTTGTATTAGGTGTCAGATTTCCCAGTGAGAAGCAAGCTGTGTTCCATAGAGGTAGCACTCTTGATGCCTCTGTGCTGTCGGAGCAGTGCTGCTTGGTTCCTGTGCATCCTCCTCTGAAGGGTAGTGTTTGCACGGCTCCTTGAGGACTTTACACTGTTGCCTTTGTAAACCGTCAGTGGGTTTTGATGGTTTCCCGGGCCCGGCATTCTCCCTCTGTCTTTTGGCCTTACAGGTGAAATGTCAGTTTCGTGTTTTATTCGCTGTTTTCCGTGCATCGCACTCTTCCATTGTGGAAGTCTTAGATTTGGTCACTCAAATTTACCACAGCTGTCTCCCTGCTGCCCCGAGATTGTTTGAGCTAAATACAGCCATTTTGTATAGGTTTTTCTTTGCCGGAGTTGGGTATATTGCATGATACATGTTTTTACGTATTGGGGGCATCATGGACAATAAATTGTGATCTTTCATAATAATCTTTTACCTCAAGATGTATATACTTAAACAACTGGTTTAGTTGTTATTTTTTGTTGGTTTTTCTTTGGTTTGTGTGGAGAGATTGTTTTTTTAAGATGTGGTCTCACTATGTAGCCCTGGCTGTCCTGGAGTTCACTGTGTAGACCAGGCTGGCCTCAAACTCAGAGATCTGCCTCCCTCTGTCTCCCAAGCACTTGGATCAAAGGTGTGCGCTACTACACTTGACTTTGGTTTACTTTTTTAAAACTGGAATTTACTCATCCCATAATTATCCTTATTTCTTCTGCAGGATCTTTTTGAGATCCTTTAAAATTATATATTTAATTTACGAATTCTAAATGTGTCATTCCATGAAGAAAACACTGTTTGTGACTCAAAGTATGAGCTTCTCGTGAAGCAGCTTTCCCATGCCTCACAGTGGTGACGCCTCAGAGAGAGCATCCAGCCTGCTGAGACTCAGTGGCCCAATGACTGTATTCAGCTTTCATTGGCTTTGGTGTCTTTATCCGAGTCAGGGACCCAACACTAGTCTGGATGAAATCTCAGCTGTCACCTGTTGGCTGTAGATAAGTTTCACTGGCGCACAGGCCTGTTTGTTCCGTACTGTCCAAGCCTGCTTTTGTACTACAAGCGCAGGATTTAGTGGTTGTGACTGTATTACCCCCAAACCTGAACTTCTTCACTACTGAGCCCTTTACGAGAAAAGTTTTCTACATCCTGATTTAAGTGATCCTTGGAGAACAAGCCATTTCTAATCATACTCATAAAAAAAAAAAAAAATGTGCATCATATGCATTGTTTGAAAATAAGCTGAGTTATGGAGTTGTATGTAAATCTGAGTCCTTCAGGGAATTTCCAAGTTAATTCTGAAATAGAATGTTGTTGTTTTTTAATAGAATTCTCTTTCTCTGTCCTGCTCTGAGCCTGGCAGTGTCCTACAGTCTCCGACAGTGAAAGTCTTGTGTTGGTACTGGGGGTAGAAGGTTTAAAAGGCGGGATGCCCCCTGATGCATACGGTACAGACCGTGTGTGCTGAGAACAGTGACCAAGAAGATAACTTTGAGGGGTGAGGGGTGAGGGGTGAGTCGTCTCTGAGGAGGTATGGGTGGACTCTGCGGTCGACAGAGGTACTCAACAGCCAATGCTGTTTCCAGTCTAGTGATGTCCTGAGCTGGGACAGGGCTGGGCAGAGTTGAGGAGCCCAGAGAAAGATCGCATGGCAGTGTGGGAAGAGTAGCCAGCCAGCCATGGGGGGAGGGCAGGCAGTGTGGGGTGCCCATCACATGAAGTGTGGAGGAAGGTGTATCATGGTCTTGAAAAAGGTCACAGGTTGCATTTGGAACGTGGATCCAGGAAGCAGTAACGTATCTGTGAGGAGACCAGTTATGGGTTCTCAGGAGGAGAAGTGACCCAGCTAGCTTGACCTATAAAGGGCTCTGGAAATGATGCTGTGTTAGGAGGTGACTGGCTTTGGCATGTCAAGTTTGAGTCCACCATTAGGTGGATTGTCCTGCCGGTCACTAAGCTCAGAAATGGTGGCGTAGTATTAGGTTAGGCCATTTGGAGTTTGTTCTCTCAAAAAGGGATAGTGGGTATGTGTGCAGCACGTTAAACGTACTGATCTTACCCTCAGGGGAAAGGGTTAGGCTAGAGGCACACTGTGAGCTTCACAGTACACAGCGATCCACTTCAAATCACAGGTTCAATCTCTGAGGGAGAGCAACCAGAAAGGGGCTTTGCAGGGATAAATTCAGTGTTTATAGTGCAAATAGTGTCTCATAGCTGCAAATGGATGGCCCAGTGAGTCATGGGAGCTGAGAGACAGGGTGTGTTTCAAGGAGGAAGCGAGATGAGCATTGCGGGATGCTGGTGAAGTGTGACCAGGAAGTCGGTGATGTGGAAGTCACTGTGATGTTGTGGGGTGGCGGAAACTGCTCACAGAGACAAACCAATGGCAGAGGGAGAAGCTATCAAATGGGAAAAGATCAAAACTAAATATCTGAGCCTAAGAAGAGCCAGCGTTGGGGTGGAGACCTGGCTCAGTGGTTCAGAGCACTGACTGCTCTTGCAGGAGACCTGGGTTTGATTCCCAGCACCCACATGGTGCCTCACAACCATTCACGACTCCCACTATGTATAAACAGTAATTTGAGGGGGGTCCAGGGAGGAGAATGATATGTCCAAAATGCTCCAGGAGGCCAGAGATGGTGGGAGGCCGGAGCATAGATGAAGGAGGGTGGGTTAAAGGAAGGGCAATTTGATGGAGTGTCTCCCTAAGCATTTCTTGGGGCCCTTGGTTTAGTCTTTGGGTGGCTATCCTCAGTGATGCTCAGGTCTGCAGTAGTCACTGTGATCCCAAACAGTGGCTTGCTCGGTCAGGCGGTGTCCTGGGCCAGACTGCACAGCTATGTTTGTGATCCCTGTCCTCTTCCGGGCACCTCAACCGAAGACAGCTTCAGCTCTTCGTCCTTTTAGATTTATTTATGTATTTTATGTGTATAAGCATTTTTCTCACCTGTATGTCTGTGTATCGTGTGTGTGCCCGGTGTCCAGGGAGGTCGGAAGAGGGCATCAGGTGCCCTGGAACTGGAGTTAGGAATGGTTGTGAGCCGCCGCGGGGGTGCTAGGAATCAAACCCAGGTCCTCTGCAAGAGCAGCAAGTGCTCCTAACTGCTGAGCCCTCTCTCCAGGCCAGCATTGGCTCTTCTTAGACTCAGATATTGAGCCCTGCATTGAAATGCTAAGTTTCCATATTTCTGGGGAACTTTTGGCCTGACTTCAAGGGGTGGGAGCATTGTTTCAACTGCTCCATGGCAGATTTCTCTTCAATTGGAAATGTTACACCTCTATGGGAACTTTAGTTTCTCTGAACCACATCTTTCCTTGTTTGAGACATGGTCTTTCTCGACATAGCCCTGGCTGTCCTAGAACTCACTGTGTAGACCAGGCTGGCCTCGAACTCACAGAGATCTGCCTGCCTCTGCCTCCTCCTCTGAGTGCTGGGATTAAAGACGTGCGCCACCATGCTTGGCCCGGCTTCTTTTCTTTGTGTTTTAAAGAACAAAATTAATCAACAACAACAAAACCCTTTTGTTTCATTCATTCATTCATTCATTCATTCATTCATTCATTCATTCGAGTCAGCGTCTCACTGTGTAACAGAGATGAAAAGTCCTCCCTAAGGAAGCCCTTCTGTGGCAGCTCTCTGTTTACTATTCATTGAATTGGTATTTGCTAAATGATGTGCCCTGTGCATGCAGCCATGCAGTGTCCGCGGGCACGGCTCTAAGCAGGGAATCAGCCCACTGTCAGCTGTGTTTACACAGTAAGTGCCGTGATATGTCTGGGCTATGCGTTTCAAAGGGTTATGGTTGTGCTGACTCGGTCTCTGACAAGTTTGCATCTAGTCTTATCGGTGTCTGATCAGTTTGCAGTTAGCCTTCCGACCTCTGTCTTTTCTTCCTCCTAAAAGTGTTCTCTTAAATAGAAGGGGGGTGGACCCCAAGGTTTCCTCATTTTCAATGCTAATCTGCCTCATAAAACTCCAAACATAATAGGAGTTTTTATCTTGAGCCTAGGACAGGCGCCCCTCCGCTGAGGGTGGAGGGTGGAGGGTGGCCCCGCTTGGCTCAGCCACATCTGTGCTTCACCCCCCCCCCCCTCTGGTGCATTGCAGAAGCCACAACAACACCCCCACCAGGAGCGGGGCCAGGGCTTCCCCAGTCACACAGCACTACCTCTAGCTTAGTTCATTCAACCCAAAAGTTATTTTCTCAGGAAGATTTATGATGAGGGTGAAGTCTAGTGACTCCTGTCTTCACAGTGCGCTATGAAGAAATGGCCCTGGTGTGGACACAGGAGATGCCGCATTTACCTTAGAGTGCCCGGCACAGTGGCTGTTTATAGTTTATTTGATATCAATGAGTGCCTTGGTTTTATTTCATTTATTTATTTTTTATCATTCCACCCGATACACCCTCTTACGTAAGTTGCTGGGGTCATGTGTGCCCATGCATTTCAGGGTGTTGTGTGTGTGTTTGTTATTGTTGTTTTTGTTGCTGTTATTTTTAGGTTAGTGTACAAAGTCCCGAGCTCCTCCATCCCGACGTCTGTCCGTGTCTGTCATTCTCTTTGTCCTCTTCCGCTGCCTGCCATCCTTGGGTACCTCTTAGCACTCTGTTCTTGCCAGCCTGTCTCTTCTCTAAATGTAATAAGTATTTGTTTGTATTTTAGGGAGGGTAAATTAGCAGGGGGGGGGTACTAATTTTTTTTTTTTTTGTCTCGTCCTACAAATCATTTTTATCATTTCACTTTACGTCTCATTGAAAGCAGCAAACCAAATCCCAACCAAATATCCACCAGCAATGGCAAGTCCGGCACTGTGAATGGAGCTGTGGGGACCACGTTCCAGCCCCAGAACACCCTCTCAGGGCGCGCCTGTGAGAGCTGCTATGGTGAGTTTGCTCAGAGGCTGTGCCTGCTTCAGCGTGGGGAGCCGTCCTCCACGGGGGGGGTGGGGTGGGGGTGGGGGTGGGGAGCTGGCCAGAAGCTTCTAGAAAGCATGTCACTGCTGCACAGAGGCAGGAGGTGTCTCCTCAGAGTGTCCCTCCCGGTCTCCCGCTGGGAGCAAAGGGGAATTCATTCGCTGAGTCCTCTTGCACCACGCAGGTGAGGTGGGTGTGCATTTGCTCTGGCTTCCTCTGCGGGCTCGGTGTTTGCTGGCAGGTGTTTTCTTAGCTGTGGGCAGTTATATTAGTTTAGCCCAAACCATGGTACTGTGATACATACCAAATCCCCTTTGGGGGTTCCTCAGTGTCCTCTTGCAAATTAAATGTGCTTGATACTTCCTTAGGAGAGGCAGGTGTGTGCCAAGCCAATGCTATAGCCCTCAGGCTCCCAGGGACCAGTTGGGGAAATGCCATGCTGTGATATTTGCTTTTGGCCTCAGGCCTTGCTCTAGTTATCTCTGCTTGCAGAGTTATTATGTGTGCCCTGGTGTTATACGGGTCAGTGATGTGATCTGATGGTAGTTGACACCATATATGTTTACTTAAAATCTCAACCAACAATAGCTCTCCTCTCTGTTACGTAGCTTTGGTTGGGTTTTTGAGGCAGGGTCTCCCTATGAAGCCACGGCTGGCCTCTGACTCTCCATCCTCCTGCCTCAGCCTCCTGAGAGTTTGGATCACAGGCATGTGCCACCATAGCACAGTGATGTTTCTTCTGTGTGTGCATGTCACTATGTGAGGGTGTGCAGGTGGATGTGGAGGCTAGGGGACAACCTGGGGTGTCCTTATTTGTACTTGAACAAATTTAACTTGGGGGGCTAGAGAGATGGCTCAGTGGTTAAGAGCACACGCTGGTCTTGTGGAGGACCTGAGTTTGGTTCCCAGCACCCACATCAGATGGCTCACAACTGCCTATAACTTTAGCCCCAGGGGATCCAACACCTTTGGCCACCAAGGACACTTGCACTCATATGTACATACATGTAATTAAAATGTTTTAATAAAATCTGTCTTAAAAGTCAACTTTGTTTGTTTTAAGTAGATGAGGAAAAGGGGTAGGCTTCTCTTTGAAAGGACTCTTCCAAGAGTGGTATATGATGGCCGGGCAGTGGAGGCCCACGCTTTTAATCCCAGCACTTGGGAGGCAGAGGCAGGCAGATCTCTGTGAGTTCGAGGCCAGCCTGATCTACAGAGTTTGTTCTAGGTCAGCCAGGACTGTTACACAGAGAAACCCTGTCTCGAAAAACCAAAAAAAAATTGGTACACGATGAATATGTGAATTATTCTGAATTGTATAAAGGCAATAAAATGTAAGAGTCGCTATGTTTTCTTGCTCTGGGTGGTGGAAGTAGGAATCAGACCAAGGGCTCTTGCGTGCCCAGCCCTCGTTCTGCCACCGATCCGTCCCCAGCTCTGACTGTCCCTTTGCATGCCGGTTTGTGAGGTATTACTTAGTGGACGCTCCTGGGCTAGCTGACTGCTCTGCTCCGATGGTGATGACGTACAGGGGAGGCCTGTCCCCAGAGCTAGGGTAATGCTCAGCCTGCGTTTTTAACTACTCCACCATGCTGTCCCCTCCTGTCTCTGGCTCTACCTTGGGAAGCTTTTAGCGTGGAAGGACAGGGGTAAGCTGCAGAACCTGACACAGGCCGTGTGTCCAGTCAAGCAGTCAGTCAGCTGGAGTCAGACCTTACTAAACTTGACGCCATATCAGCTGCACGCGCTCACCTGATAGGGATTTATAGTCTTCGGGCCATTCTGTATTTAGGGAGAAATTCTAAAGTAAGGTTTTTGTTTCCTGAGTAAGAGAACAACAGGCAGATTTCTGCTTTTTATTTGACTCCTGACTTACCAGTGAGTCCCCTCTTGAGTACCTTATTAATCCTTGCAAGAGCTTCTGAACCATCCAGTTCAGGGTTTTTTTTGTTTTGTTTTGTTTTGTTTGTTTGTTTGTTTGTTTTGTTTGTTTTTCCCCCGAGACAGGGCTTCTCTGTGTAATTTTGGTGCCTGTCCTGGATTTTGCTCTGTAGACCAGGCTGGCCTCGAACTCACAGAGATCCGCCTGGCTCTGCCTCCCGAGTGCTGGGATTAAAGGCGTGCACCACCACCGCCCGGCCCGGTTCAGGTTTTAAACAGTGCCGAGGAGCTTAACAA
This sequence comes from Peromyscus eremicus, assembly GCF_949786415.1. Taxonomy (NCBI): domain Eukaryota; kingdom Metazoa; phylum Chordata; class Mammalia; order Rodentia; family Cricetidae; genus Peromyscus; species Peromyscus eremicus. The sequence continues at coordinate 11,010,649 of NC_081437.1, read as the reverse complement.
TAAGATCCTTCGGAAGACTCAATTTCTAGACATGAACATAATGAAATCACTTTTAATTAACAAAACAAAATCTCAGCAGCCTAAGGCATAAATCAAGATGTGTCATCTAATAGCGTCTCTTAATACACATGACAAACACTGACATGTGGCAGAAACAAACGGCTCAGTGTGTTCAGAGTGCTGAAAAATGCCTGTGTGCACTATGCTTTCATGCTTGACCTACAGCCTTGGGAAAGAAGAAGACACTGTGTGTAAACTAGCTGTGGCTTCGGGGTGTCTCTGAGGCTTGAGCACATTGAGAGCACAGATCTCATAGCATCCCTTTCCCCCTCCCTGTCTCTAGCCACACAGTCTCACCAGTGGTATTCCTGGGGCCCACCTAACATGCAGTGTAGACTGTGTGCGACCTGTTGGCTGTATTGGAAAAAGTATGGCGGTCTGAAAATGCCCACCCAGTCAGAAGAACAGAAGTCTCCCAGCCCTACTGCAGAGGTACGTGAGCACAGTCTTCGCAGGGGGGCGGGAAGGAAAACGCCACGTTTTCCTGTTACTGGCTTCTTCCTTGGAAACAGGGATGCCGTGCGGTTTACAAATGAACAAAGCTGGGTTTTTAGAGTTAAACCCAGCACTGCATACTCAGGGTGGGTGTGAACGTGGGTGCGGAGACAAGGTGGATTTTTTTCAGGTATTCAAAATATTGGTCTTCTGAGATTATTCAGGCAAAAGAATAATGTGTGTGGGAGACGCTTGCCTCAGTAGAGCGCTTACAAATAAGTCTTGGTTTTGAAAACAATTTGTAACCTTTAGATGCTGTTGAAAACATCTCATTACATAAAATAACAAACAGGAATTAAACGTTCTCTTTTCTCGGGTGTTGTGGAGGACAAGAAGGACTCTTGGGTGAATACTAAGTGAAAGATGAACTTAGTAATCCTTATAGATTGAGGATGTCAAGCACCAGTGCCTACCAAAGGGAGACTAGTTAGTCTCTGTCGAGCTGGTACCAGCCCCGGACTCCTCAATAACCCACAGCCCCACCCTGTCAGCTTCTTACGGACGGTGCATGCGAGCTGCCACGCCATACTCCCCACATTCCTTGCAAATGTGCACGCGCTTTTCCTTCGAGGGGGCAGGTTCCCGAGTTACAGTGCTTCCGAGGATGTTGAACACGGTGGAAACATAGCAAACGGCCGTGTGCTCGGGCGAGTTCTCCTCTGTAAATCCCGTTGTTTTCCGCACTTGCAGGACCCACGCGTGAGAAGCCACCTGTCCCGGCAGGCCATGCAAGGCATGCCGGTCCGGAACACCGGGAGCCCCAAGTCTGCGGTGAAGACCCGCCAAGCTTTCTTCCTCCATACTACGTATTTCACAAAAATTGCTCGTCAGGTCTGCAAAAACACCCTGCGGCTGCGGCAGGCAGCGAGACGGCCGTTTGTTGCTATTAATTATGCTGCCATTAGGGCAGAATGTAAGACGCTTTTCAATTCTTAACCTTACACGTTTCCGCTCCTCTCACCATGCTCTCTTTCCCTCGCGCTCTTTCCGTTTGTTCGTTTGCAATAAACATAAGTTCTTGTGTACAGCCTTTGTTTTTTTTTTGTTTTGTTTTTTTGGTTTTTTTTTTTTTTAAACATTGTTCTTGTCTGCTGCCATTTATATCATCCCACCCTGAAAGACAACGCTGAAATCCCTGTGAATTTTCAGAGTAGAACTAATCAGGAGGTGGGAGCGGGAGGGACCTTAACCGAAGCACCTTTGCCGCTGTGGGGTAGCGTAAACCCAAAGGTTGGTCTTAGGATAAAACTCCCTAAGGAGACAGCGTGATCCTGTCTTAAGGATTCATGAGGTTTGAGTAAAATTTACTAATTTAGACTAGTTAGTATGTCTTGGCAAGCCTCTTACCTTCCCAGGAACCTTTTACAGTCATCATTACAGACGAGAGAAAAGAGCACTTCATAACCAACCCCGTGTTTGTTAGACAGCGTAATAAATGTTAAGTAAATCTCAGAATGGTCTTTAAGAAAACTTCCTGAACGTACACATTTGGTTCTTGCAAGAGTCAGCTTTCATTGTGGTTGAGCATCTCTTCGTCCACTTTGGTCTCCATTTCATAGTCATACATCATCTCTTAGCATCTCTGACTCAGGCTCTTGTTTCCAACACGTTTCAGTCTTGCTTATGTTTCTGTTGCTGTTGTTAGAACAAAGGTTATCTCCCTGACCTGGGATCTGTTCTCTTATTGCCACATATCTGAAAATGTACACATGATGTGTGTTGGCTGTGGAGGCGTACTTGGCTGGTAGAGCCATGCAATGTCTCCCTAAAGGATTTAAAAAAAAAAAAAAATGGCTGTTGGCTTCACAGGTAGGAAAATCTTAAAGCTATTCAGGTGCTTTTTCTATGAAATAAAAAATTGGTTATGAAACAGGGTGTGTTGGCACTTGTGTGCCTGTAACCCCGGGCAAGTAGGGGCAGGAGAATTGGTAATTCAAAGTCATCCTCGGCAACATAGGGAATTCAAGACCAGCCTAAGTGACATGAGACCTTGTCTCAAAAAACCAAAAGCATAAAGGCATATTATTATGAGATGTCCACTTTGATTTGAAGAGGATGCCCATAAAAGGAATGACTGGAAAATAATTTCTTATTTCCAAAGATAATTCTCCGCAGAAGGTTGAAAGATTTTTAAGCTTAAAGGTAAAAAGCCCATAAGAAGAGTGAGCACTCAGTCTCCCACGTGGAGGGAATCCGTGGTGTTATGTCGTGTATGTTTGAAAATTTAGGCTTGCCTTTGGTTCCGTCCTGACGTTTCTGAGTTCAGAGAATTAGTTTTTTTTCTCTCATTTTAAGGAACTGGAAATTAAATATATCCACCCAAACTGTTTAGCTGATTTTAAACACATCTTATTTCTATATAATTTCTTAAAGGGGATAATTTAAACACGTGAGACAGGAAATGAACGGAATTCGCTCCTCATAATTGGCGGGGGTCCAGTGTCATCTTTATTTCTGATGAATGGAGGAGAAGCCACCAGCGACAACTGGCCGAAGTGAGGCCGCTTCTGCCTTTGGCTCGTGGTTGATTTCCAATGTGTTTGCACATCAGCTTTGCTCTGATCATTCTTGAATGAACTGTGTTTTTGTGTCAGTCCATTCTAATCTTTTGTCCATTGAAGGTCCAGGCTCCTAAAAATAGATTTAAAGTGTCTATATTCTGCTTGTTCAAGTACATGGAAAATAATAATGAAAGAACAGTCGTTTGCTGTGATGAAATTCCAAACAAACAAACAAAAAAGAACTTTATTATTTTCTTCTATTTTGTGTTTATCTTTATCAAAGTACACAGAGAGTCACACTTTTAAAACAATTTTACCTTACGACTTGAAATTTCAATGTTGCTCACCATGTACTTCCTGAACGCTTTTCCTAGCATCTAATTGATTTTTACATCACCTCTTCATGGCTGTCTGTACTCTGTTATAACCTCTTCAGTAGATGTTTTTATCTCAGTTCTGTAGTGTGATGAACTGTGAGTAACCCTGATCCATTGGAAATGAATAGCCGTGTGTGTGTGTGTGTGTGTGTGTGTGTGTGTGTGTGTGTGTGTGGTGTGGTGTGTATGTGTATCTGTATTGTATGGGCATGTGTGTGGTATGTGTGTGTGTCTCTGTGAGTGTGTATGTGTAAATGTTTGTGTATGTGTATATATGTGTGTGTATGTGTATATATATATGTGTGTGTATTGTATGGACACGTGTGTGTGTGTGTGTGTGTGTGTGTGTGTGTGTCTGTGTGAATGTGTCTGTATGTGTAAATGTATGTGTATGTGTGTATATGTGTGTGTGTGCATGTGCGTGTGCATGTGCGTGTGTTTTCCCAGTAAGTTTTCCTTGGTTTCTCCAAGGCAGTGTTGATTGCTCTTCTATAAAGCACAAGGGTCCCTGATACAGTCCTGATGTACTTTCAGATAGGATGGAAGCTTGTAATTCTAAAGGTATTGAAGAATAGAGTTGCGATGAATACATTTGGAATAACCAGTAGTGTTGAAAAGGAAAGTAGCTCCCTCTGCATAGCACATAGCCCATGTTGCCGGGGCTACAGGGCATTAGGATGCAGAAGAGGGAAGCTGCCGAGCTTGCAGGGCCTGGGTAGCATGGTCCATCACCTAAGAGCCTGTCTCAGTAGGTAATCCCTATTTTAAGCGGGCATTTTTGATTGGGTAAGGGAACACTCATCAGCCTTTTCTTTTCATCAAGGAACATGCACCAAGGTTTGCAATATTGTAAATGGGATTTTGCAAGAAGTAATAGTAGCTGTGGGAGGGGAAGTGGGAGGCAGGGGAAAATGGGGTGAGACTTATTCCATTGTTCATCTATTATGGGAATGTATTTCCTATTAAATAAATAAACCTCCCAGCAGGTGTCTGTGATCTCACAACTCAGGAGGCAGAGGCAGGAGGATTGCTACTCCTTTGAGGCCAGCCTGGGCTACATAGTGACCCTATCTCAAAACAAAAACACAAGTATATAGAATACGTATGCACATGCCAAAACTATTTTAAAACCTGAGACAGGAGTATCGATACTTGACATTCAGGATCCTCACACTGAAGCTAACTTAAGGGGCATCAGCAGCATTTCAGAGACATGGCTACACTCTAGCAGAGCACATCCTGGTCACTTGCCTGCCACCTCCTTAGCTTGCAGAGATGAATAAGTTCTGAGTTCTCACACCAGCTGTAATTCCATCATGAAGTTACTTTGTGTCTCTTGAAGAGGTTTTTTGTTTTTGTGGGTTTTTTTTTTTTCTGTTTGAAGATGTGAATTCAACTTGGAAAGCATCCAAGACCCCATTTCTTTTTCTTTTTTCATTTTTGGTTTTTCGAGACAGGGTTTCTCTGTAGCTTTGGAGCCTGTCCTGGACTAACTCTGTAGACCAGGCTAGCCTCGAACTTACAGAGATCTGCCTGGCTCTGCCTCCCGAATGCTGGGATGACAGGTGTGCGCCAACACTGCCTGGCTCAGACCCCATTTCTTGAGATATTTGTCACATGGGGAGGGGTTTTTGGAGTTTTTGTTTGTTTGTTTGTTTTACAGTTAGCAATTGCTCAAACTTTCCTGAATTTCCAAGCTCTAAAGCAGCAGGAGAGAACTATCTAGGCCTGCTCCTCTTCCCATTTTTGGTAGTGTTTGCCTTTAATTGGAATTTGTTCTTGAATGGTTACTTAAATTTTAAACTTACTTATGTGTATGAGTATTTGACCTGTGTGCATGTATGTGTACCACATGTATGTCTGACACATGGAAGTCAAAAGAGGGGGTCAAATCCCCAGGACCTAGAGGTACAGAAGGTTTTGAGCAACAGTATGTGTTCTAGAAACCAAACCTAGGTCTTCTGCAAGAGTAACAAGTGCTTGTAACTGCTGTGCTATCTCTGGCCCTTAAACTGTTTTTCTTTGTAAGCTATGCATTGGTTCCCAATCCCATAACCTTTTTCCTTCTTGACGTGTTCTTCGGAGGCACCCACTGTCACCGTGCATTTTGATTTTTAATATCCGTTACCCGGTTGTCTTCTGAAAACCCAGTTTATACTCTCAACGACTGTCTTGAGTGAATGAATGCCCAGCTCTCAAGAACTTTGGCAGAGAGGTTGCCCAGCTTTGACCCCCTCAGCCCGGCGGTGCATGAGGCAGGCATAACCACTAGCTTCCATTTAGCGTTGCTGGTGACTTAGAAAATCACTGCAAGGATTGGAAGGCAGTGTGTATTTCCTGTCAACTGTTTTTGCCCTTCCGTTCTCTATTAGCTGTCTTCCTGGTCCGTGGAAACTTTGGTCTTAACGAGGTCACTTTGAGATCTGTGATGCACATACCCCCCCCCTCCCATTTTGTCTTTGACTTTGTCTGTGTTGTATTTTCCAAACATCATTATTTTGTGTGCGTGACATAGTCTCGATGTGGACCAGGCTGACCTCGAACTCACAAAAATCTACTTGCTTCTGCTTCGAAAGGGCTGAGATTAAAGTGCCACCACACCCAGCTAAATGTTTCAGTCAAAACCTGTTTTATAGAACCTGAGCCCTGTGTTTAAACAAATTCTGTGGATGATTTTGTTGGACAGAGATCTTGAAAGCTCACATCAATATATATATAATGAATTTTGCTCTGTGTGTGTGTGGTTACTCATGTAGAGAGTGAGGTGCAGGCACACACAGAGCATATCTGTGGAGGTTATAGGACAGTCTTCAGCTGTCAGCCCTTGCCTATCTCATTTGAGACAGCGTTTCATAAACCAGGCTGGCCTTGGCGCGCCCAGAGATTCCCCTGCCTTTATCTCCCATCTCCCCCTCGGGGCACGCTTGGATTACAGAATTCAAATTTCAGGGTATCATACTTGGGACTCAAGCACTATTACGCACTGAACCATCTTCCCAGCCCTTGTTTATGCGTTTCAATTAATCCACTTTGCAGCTTTTCTTTTTCTATATTATTATTATTATTATTATTATTATTATTATTATTATTATTATTATTTTGGTTTTTTGAGACAGGGTTTCTCTGTATTGTTTTGGTGTCTGTCCTGGATCTTGCTCTGTAGCCCAGGCTGGCCTCGAACTCACAGAGATCCACCTGGCTCTGCCTCCCGAGTGCTGGGATTAAAAGCATGCACCACCACCGCCTGGCTGCAGCTTTTCTATTTTATAATCTCCCTCCACCCCCAGTATTTCCAAAACATTAGAGAAAGGGTCAAAAACTGTCATGAAAGTATCGATATTTTTATATGTTTACCTCAAAGGAATACAGGCTCTGCTGTAGGAATCTAAAGAAATGAGCTTGGGGCCCAGGCAGGGACCGAGTGAGATTCTGCCATCGTCTCTGGGCAGTTTTGATTCCCTCTGGCTCCTCTGGGCAGCCCTCAGCTGCTTTTCTCCACACACTTGTTATGCCCCCTCTCTGTTGAAGTAGAGATGGCGAGTCATTTGGGGATCAAGGATAGACAAGGGGCACAAAGCTTGGTGTAGCCTGGCCTGTAGACCAGGATTACAGCAATGTGGATCAGATAATCCGGTTTGTGAACATTCCTGTGTTTCTCCTACCGAATGGCTGCTATTTTTCTTATATTAGAGCAAAGCTAGGTCCACCTTAGCACTTTTTATCCTAATTTTTTTTTTTATAATTGACTGATAACTCTCAACACCAACTCATTTTTTAAAAATAGACTTATTTGTGAAATATGGGTCCTGCTAGAGGGCTTTGATCTCCAGAGGGGACTTGTACACTTTCCCTGGGAATACCACATAATTGGTGCTACCAGTGTGAGCAACTAGAGGCAGTTTGCTGTAGTTCAAAGTGAACCCAGTTGGTACGGTGCCGGCGACCATCTTTGATGGCTTTGCTGGCTCTTGTCAGAGTGATGGTAATATCCCGGTGTTTGTCAGTGGTCGCCACGTTGACAGTTTTCCTGGTGTTCTTGCAGACTGAAGGGCAAAGTTGATCTTGTCACTAGGACAATGAAGAATGCCTTTGTGCAAAATGCTGAGGTGTTTACCAAGATGATTCACTCAAGCTCCTTGAATTAACGAAGACGAAAACAAAAAAAAAAATGAAAACATTTTCTCTCGTCTCTTTTCCAAACATGACTAGTATTTGAGGCACAGTAGTCCTCTGAAGAAGGAACTTTGGTGTTCATGCTCGGTGGTTTGACTCGTGGTGCAGGATCCGTGCAGGGTTTGGACCGTTTCTGATCTTTATTTAGATTGTGTTTCTTAATATGCTTGTTAAAAATGTGCTTACTTCTGCCTTTATTGTCATTATGATTCAGTAACAGGTGAAAAACTTCACAACTTAGCAACTCTTCCAAAGGTGGTCACCTGAGTGAAGGGGGGAAATGGGACCATGTATAGTTGTCAATATAGGTAAACAGTGATTGGGGAGCTGGCTCAGATTCCTGGTGTTTCCAAGCTACCTGCAGCATGTGCTTTCCCTATTTTAATGTCGTCTTTTTTTTTTTTTAATGCTATTTCCACCATCTGTTTAATAGTTTTTTTAAAAAAAACATTTCCTTGATGAAAAAGGACTCGTGCTCATGACAAAGTCAATCTTTAAGTTATTTGAGGTTCCAAATTGAAGAGCTGTGTGTTTTGATGCTACATGCAAAGAAGACCTATGGGCGGCAAAGTCACCTTCCGCGCGCGCGTGCGCGCGCGCGCGCGCGCGCGTGTGTGTGTGTGTGTGTGTGTGTGTGTGTGTGTGCGCGCGCGCGCGCGCACCTAGGAGTAGGCTCAGCTTGCAAAAGGAAACGATCCCAGTAGGATCAGAAATCCCGGAGGACGTGTTTGTCACACATCTGGAGACGGGGCAAAGCATACACAAGCAACTGATGTGCTTGGCTGATTTTTAAAAGTTCCCGTACACGTTTTCTTTTGTCCCTTCAAGCTGTGTGGACCTCAGCTCTTTGCTGTGGTAGGGTTACGCTGACCCTGTCCTAATGGCCGCTCCTTTTAAGTATGGTGTTCGTGTTGTATGCTTTACTTCCTCTTCTGAAATATCTTAGGATAGGATGGAAGGGGATGAACACTTGGCGGCCAGTGTCTGCCCTCAGTGTGACTGATGGATGCTCATAGGGACCTTTAAGACCTCAGCCCAAGGATCGGTGTATGAAATGAAGAACAGGACAGCGGTAGAACCAAATGGCTTTACCAGGCTGCCATCTAATGGAATTGCGTTTTGTCAAGATAGGTCAGGGCTTCCCAGAGGGGCCCACGCCAGCTAAGCTGAGGGTGGCTGAACGTGTTGCGTCACTACTGTTGTTTGTGGTTGTTTTTCCCAAGCCAGATCTCACATTAGGACTGCCCCCACCCTGAGTGTACTGTGAGTCTTTTTCTATCATAATGTAGAAATGTCACAACTGAAAGAAAGCCCTGTTTCCGTCACTTTTCAGGTGAGCACACATGGTGTGTGTGTGTGTGTGTGTGTGTGTGTGTGTGTGTGACCTGCACCCACACGGCTTTAATGTGAACGCTGGTGTGAGTCTCTCATTCAGTGTAGGGATCCGAGACTCAAAACAGTTTCCTCCAACCCAGAGGAAGTAGTGGGAACGTGTGGGCGGTCTGCATTCCCCCCCCCCGCCCCCCCCCCCCCCCCCCCCCCCCCGCACCTGCACCTGTTATTTCTGTGGTGTGTGGTAAAGGAAGAAGAAGTCACCTCACTTCTTGTCCCGTGTTTCTCTCTCTCCTCAGATGCAGACAGACACGCCGAACTTTCTGGAAGCCCGCTGAAAAGCAAAAGCACTAGGAAACCTTTGTCATGTATCATTGGGTATTTAGGTGGGTATCTCCTGACACAGGAAGACCTCAAGGGACACCTTTTATATGGTGTAGACATCTCGTCGCTCCGGGTGCATACCTCGGTGCATTCAAGGCCTTCAGATGGGTGAAACTGGACACCTTTATATGTAGAGTTTTATTTTGGACTAGAAATTTTTATTATCAATGAATAGAGTTAAGTATATATGTCTACTTCTTCTGAAAGTTTGTTGAATTAAAATTTGTATTAACTGTTACAGACACAGTCTAAGAAAAAAAAAAGATGAGTCACCTGTCACAGGTTTCTGCCTGTGATCGGAGCACTTGCAGGGCTGGGGCAGGAGGATTGCTCTAAGCTCAAGAGCAGCTTGGGCACCTAGCATGACCCTGTCTGAAAACAAGAACAAAAAAAAAAGCAAACTAAGAAAGAAGGGAGGGGGCATTTTTAAATTTATTCAATAATACAGGATGGATATCCCAAACATTTTAATTTTTATTTAGATCCTTATACTATCGCTAATTTACCTTTCCCTTTAAATAGAGGATTGTTGAAAAAAACTGAACTAAATTGATTTTTCAGCTTATATTAAGAAAAAAAATCAATTAGTCATAGTGACTCATGCCTGTAATCTCAGCACGAGGCAGAGACTGGAAGACCCATGAGCTCAGGGCCACCTGGGCTACCTAGCAAGACCCTGTCTCAAGAACCAAAAGCAGCCAGGAGTGGTGGCCTACGCCTGTATCTTAGCATTCTGGAAGTAGAGGCAAGAGGATCAGGAATTCCAGGTCCCCCTTGGCTACATAGTGAGTTCAGGGCCCATTTGGGCTACACTAGATCCTGCCCCAAACAAAACAAAACCCAAAAGCCAACTTCCCCCTTCAAAACCAAAAGACAAACAAACAGAAAACCACAGTAACAAAAGAACCCCCTGAAGGTGAAGTGTAGATCAGTGGTAGAACACATGCCTAGAGTGCACGATGTCCTGGGTTTGCGTCCCGGCGCCTCAGATACATGCATGTTACAGTTTTGATGCACTGGCTGGGTTGAAAGGAAGCATTTCTATTGTTTTCTAATATCTGTCATGCCATGTGACTCAGAAATCTCCAGAGATTATGGTTCCATTTACATGCTGAAATTTGTAACTAAGAATAGTGTTGAGAATTACTAAGCAATAGCATTTTCCCAAAGTTTTAAGATAAATGGAGCAGAAAATGAGTTCCCTTTCTGAGGTAAGGAGAACACGTGTTTTGGGATTCCAGTATTTCTTTTTCATTTTCTCAGTAAAGGGGAACTACTCTGAGTTGCATTGAACCTTCTTTTGCTGTCAGGAAGACTTATGTGTTTGAAGTCTTCAGACTTTAGCATCTAATCTTCAAAAAATCAAAGGGTAACCTTGAACTTGATATGCCATCGGACTGAGAAGCCCAGGGCTCCATCTTTGATGTTACTCTGCTACCTGAGTTCTTGTTTTAGATCTCAGAGGCTAAAGAGCTGGAAGTCTTAGCCTACATAGTGAGTGCCAGGCCAGCCTGGCCTACAAAATAAAATAAAACAACCATGGAGTACATGTCTAGTCCCAGCACTTGGGAGGATCGGGAGTTCAAGGTCAGCCTCGGTTCCATGAGATCCTGTCTCCAAAAAAGTTAAAGAAGAAAAGCAAGACTTGTTTTCATATCCTCCCACACATCACGCGGTTATTGGCATGTCCTGGGTAATGAGGATATCTTGAAGGCTGCTGCTGTACTCTCTTCCAGGACCAACTCCTGGAAGCCCCTTCTCACCTGGCAAAGAGTTTAGCATTGCCGAGTAGACCCCCTTCTGTGCTTTGTCCTGTGGGCAAACTTACCCTGTCCCCACCAGATAAGTCCCCACTGTTCTCTCCTCACAGCTGAGCCTAGCCCCATCTTGGTGTGTGCCGGATTCCAGACACAGTAGAATATGATCTGGAGGACACCACGTACATAAGACCTTGCTTTCAAGATTTTGAGTCAAGTGGGGGAAATCACACAGTAAAAGCAATCAAACAAAGCATCAGATGTGATAAATGACAGGTTCTAATGTGCACTGGGCACTTGGAGGGAGGACTTGTGTGTGTGTGTGTGTGGTGAGGTGGTCCGGGAATTGAGCCCAGACCTCATGCATGACAGGCAATGCTGTACCACTGCCCTGGGAGTGCTGATCTCTATAGAGTGCTAGGTCGGCCGCCTTGGAGACAGTAGTAGTTTATCTTAGGCTTGACAGTTTTGTAGGTTTTGAATGGATGAAAAAAAAATAGGAACAAAATTCTCACACCTCACAAGGTTTAAAGAACTACAGAGACGGAGGCCTCCTTGCATCTATGGTTAAGGAAAGTCATTGTCTGCCTCAGGGTAAAGTAAGGCTGGTGAACCATCCGTACCGTGTTGGAAGACAGCCTTAGTTTTAGATGGTACTGCCAAGCCATACCTAAATTTTAATGATCGTAAGGTTTTGATCAGATCAAGTCATATAGTTGTTCTAACAGTCTGAGTGGCTTTTCCTAAATTCCCGCAAATCTGCCTGTTTTGGCCCTCACGTTGGACAGGCGAGAAGACGGGCTGGTTTGAGCGTAGTCGATGAGCTAGGGGACAGCTCTGAGGATCGGCAAATGGGTGAGGCTCTGGAGCAAAGGTATTCATACTAAGAATAGCCGGAGGTCTTTAAATCCGCTTCCGGTGATGTTGCAGTTTCTGCACGTCTCTGTAAAGAGCTAGTGGTACTGGGTTATGTGGCTCGCGGTAAAGACCCCTAACCACACACCATGCGCACAGACAGCTTTGTGACATGGCCTTGGGCAAAGTGTGCCGTCTCCGTTTTGACTATGGTGTTTGACCTTCCGTTTCAAATTTCATCCGTTATGGAAATGTTCTGGCCTAAGAGTATTCGATGCTGGTCCCAGACCTGCTGGCTTACAGCCGGAGGAGGAATCTGATTTTTCAGAGTGCTCACACACCAGATGTGCTGCCGCTTGCTCCCGGTGGATGGAGCGCAGAGACGGGGCTTCCTGAGGCTGCCCCTGCAGATGATCGTTAGATTTCTAACGTGCTGAAGAACCAAGTACTTTATCCCCTTAGCAAATCCGCGTGGTTGCAAGTGACATTCTGAAGTGGCTTGGCTCAGAGCTCCAGCCAGCCGGGGAGGAGCCATGGTAACAACACTTGAAGCTACCTCATTATGCAGGTGCGTGGCTGGCTCACAAGGAACCGACTCTCAGCTCATTAAGAAAGAAGATGTGTGCCTATTAGCTGGTGTTAGAGTCCACACAGATTTCCAATACCATGTTCTGAGCCGATAAACCTTTTTTCTCCCATCAGAGATCCATCCTGCAAAGAAACCTAATGTAATTCGATCTCCGCCGAGCCTGCAAACTCCAACTACCAAGAGGATGCTCACCACTCCGAATCACACATCCCTGAGCATTCTGGGGAAAAGAAACTACAGTCATCACAATGGCCTGGATGGTACGTAAACCTGGGGATCTTGTTGTGACCGGCCAGGGCCACTCTGTCCTTGCCTGCTTGTGGGTGTCCTCAGCTAATGTGGTGGCTTGTGCCTGTAACCCCAGCACTCCAGAGATGGAGGCAGGAGGACCATGTGCTAAAGGCCAGTTCTGCTTACCAAATGAGTTTGAGGCTAGCCTGGGCTACATGAGCTCCTGTTCCCTGCCCCCTGGGGGTGGAAAATCGATTCCACGCCATGACTGGTGTGAATGTGTGAGCCGGTGAGGGGAAAGGCTGCCGTGGGCCAGTGAGACATGGCTGGGCGTGACCTCCACTGGCCTGGGAGATGCCTTTTGCACACATCTGTCAGGAGCACAGTTTGGAGGCGAGTCTGTATTTAGCCGTTGCTTCTGCTGAGGAATCTTCTTGCTGCTCTGCAGGCTCACTGCTCAATTAAGTTTCCTGGCCCAGGAAGGATTATTTTGCCATGTGTCCAGCCTCAGCACGCTCCCGGGCTCCTTCAGTGTTCTGTGATCGTGTTGGATTTGGCATCTGTCCCCGAGTTCCCTCACCTTATCAATTTTTTTTAATTGCCCGAGAGTGCAGCAAATCATGAAAGGAATTGCCCGGATGATATCCTAAATACGGAAATAATTTGTTTGAGATGGAAAACCTGAGAAATATCGCCTCCCATCCAAAGCACTTCTCTTAGGCTCGGCCATATAATGACTCTTCAGGTGGAATTGAATTATCTCACCATTTGGACCCTAAACAGCACAGTAATAAATCACCCTGGCGGTATATATCGTTCGCCTCGGTCGTCCTGGAGTTTGAGGCTGTCATTATTGTTTAAGTGCTGGTATTTATTTATGAGTAAATCTCTCTCCAGGCTTTCCATGCCTTATGGACTCCACATTCTTCAGTGACGGTAAATTACTTATAACAAGGCCCTAGAGCAAGGATACGGAATAGGCCTTCTAATAATAATTTCCCATGGCCGACTCTCCTTTACTGTGACGTCCGATGGCCATAGTCATGCCGCACTGAGTAGAATACCGAAGGTGAGGAGTTCAGTTTGCGTTTGTAAGGTATCAGGGTGTTATGAACGTGGCTCTTGAGAGTTTGGCCACGTAGCAGGTTTACACATGCGCTGTCACAGCAGTGAGAACATTGGCCCCTTGTCCCCACGTGCCTGATGAGAAAACCAAGGAAAGAGTATGGCAAAATGTAGAAACTGCATTTCATTCCAGCTCTTTCTTGCGCACAGCTGAGGGACTTTGGGTTCAGGCTTAAATAGATGATTGACTCTTTCTCTTGCATCTAATCATACCCTTTGCTTTTGGCGGCTATACAGTCCTGCTGCAGAAACATAAAGTGGGTTGTGGTTTCTCCTCTTCCTCCTCCTCCTATTTGAGATGGGCGGGGCTCAGACTAATTACGTAGTTGAAGACAAACTAACTTCTGCTCCTCTGCCTCTTCCTCCCAAGCTGGGGTTACAGGTATGTGCCATAATGCCCATTTTATGTGGGGGGATCGAACCCAGGGCTCCATATCTGCTAATTATATGTATTAGTTACCTTCCACGCTGCTATAACAAAAAGACCCAATAAGAAGCATAGGGGCTGGTGAGATGGCTCAGTTAGAACAGTGCCCACCACACAAGTGTGAGACCCTGAGCTATCCCAGCACCCTCTAGAAGCCAGGCACATTGTGTCTTGTGTCTGTAGCTCTAGTACAGGGTGCTGAGCGGGTGGGTGGCTGTGTAAACAGGTGGATCTCTAAGGCTCAGTGACCAGTCAGTTTAGCTTAATCAGTGAACTTCATGTTCAGTGAGAGACCCTGTCTCAAAATAAAACAAGGCGGAGAGCAATAGGGAAGACTTCCACACACGTCTGCACACACGTGCACTTACCCACATGAACAAATGCACCTCCCACACCCATCCCCACACACGTGCACATACCCACATGAACATATGCACCTCCCACACCCATCCCCACACATGTGCACATACCCACATGAACATATGCACCTCCCACACCCATCCCCACACATGTGCACTTACCCATGTGAACATATGCACCTCCCACACCCACCCACACGTGCACTTACCCACATGAACATATGCACCTCCCACACCCATCCACACACACGTGCACATACCCACATGAACATATGCCCCTCCCACACCCATCCCCACACATGTGCACATACCCACATGAACATATGCACCTCCCACACCCATCCCCACACATGTGCACATACCCACATGAACATATGCACCTCCCACACCCACCCACACATGTGCACTTACCCACATGAACATATGCACCTCCCACACCCATCCCCACACATGTGCACTTACCCACATGAACATATGCCCCTACCACACCCACCCACACATGTGAACTTACCCACATGAACATATGCCCCTCCCACACCCACCCACACATGTACACTTACCCACATGAACATATGCACCTCCCACACCCATCCCCACACATGTGCACTTACCCACATGAACATATGCCCCTACCACACCCACCCACACATGTGCACTTACCCACATGGACATATGCCCCTCCCACACCTACCCACACATGTACACTTACCCACATGAACATATGCACCTCCCACACCCATCCCCACACACGAGCACATACCCACATGAACATATGCACCTCCCACACCCATCCCCAACATGTGCACTTACCCACATGAACATATGCACCTCCCACACCCATCCCCACACATGTGCACTTACCCACATGAACATATGCCCCTCCCACACCCATCCCCACACATGTGTACATACCCACATGAACATATGCCCCTCCCACACCCACCCTCGAAGAAGGAACTTAAGGAAGGAAGGCCGTGTTTTGGTTCACAGCTCCAGGGGATGCAGTCTATCATGATAAGGAAGGCTTGGTGGCGGAAGTGGGCGGCCACTGGTCACATTGCGTCAGCAGTCAGGAAACAGTGAACAGAAAACGGGGCCAGGTGTAAAACCTCAAGGTCCACCCCCGCTGACCTACTTCCTCCACCTGCTAGAGCTTCCACAGCCTCCCCAGTAGGGCCACTGTGTGGGAACCGAGTGTTCCCGTGACCTGGGGACATTTCCCATTCAGATCCCAGCAGCTGGCGAGCACTCCACCCGAGCTGCATCCCCAGCCCTTCACCTGTCTTTACAGTAGCCGATGTCGGAAGAACCACTTTAGGAAATCTTCCTTCACTCCTCCCTGTGGCCATTCTGGAGCCAAGTCCAGCCCTGTCCTGCAGCTTGGTTGTCATGGGTCACCATCTCCTCGGAGCTTCACCTGGGATGTTCCGTCTCTAGAACAGGTTGCCCCATCTCTCTCTGGATGAGTGCTGTCGCAAGGCCCCTGCCTCTGTGCTCTAAAGGGGGCCCATGGGTATAGCACACGACGAGTTCCTGTGCTGTACCGATGGGGCCAGCGGCTTGCTGGGAGAGACACCTGCCTCCATTCTCCAGAGACACTCAGTTATCGAAACTCCCCGGTCTGCTGTCTGTCACAGCTTGGAAAGGAAGCTGGTGAGAGCATGCCTTGCAGTGTGCGAACTTAACCTCCATCTCCTCATTCAGTTAGTGCAACCAGAAGATCTTGGGGGCGGGGATGGCCAGGGAACTTGTTTTGTACACCATTGTAGCTATGTGCCCAGCCCAGTCCTGGCCACTTAGGTGTGCAATATAAATCACACAAAGGAAAGTGTTAAGGAAAATGGACCTAGGGGAGGGGATTGTAATTTCCCAAACTACCAGCTGTGACTACATGGATGGACTCCAAGTCAGGTACAGCGGCTTTCATAATCAGTTCTAGTAACTGCTACACCAGAGTGTGTGGTGGGGTGGTGGCACACCCAGAACCCTAGCACCCAGGAGGAAGAAGTGGGAGGAGTCTTACGTTTTTAGACCTGCCGGGATTACATAGCCAGACTCTATCTTACAGCAGAAGGGGCTGGAGAGGCAGCTCAGTGGTTAGCGCATACTCTTCTTGTAGAAGACCCAGTGCCCATGCCAGGCGGCTCACACTAGCCCCTGACTCCAGCTTCCTCCTCTGCTCTCCACCGTCACTGCAGCCATGTGCACATGGCCCCTCACACACATGATTAAAAATAAAATTAAAAATGCTTCTTTATATTTTTGGTTGTGAGTCCAACCTTTCTTTAATGGCTGAGCCATCTCTCCAGCCCTAAATTTTTTTTTTTTTAAGAAGTATGAGTACTGTTTAGAAATACAGAAACTCTATAAGCTATTTTAACAGACAGTTTAATATAAGAAGTCAAGAGAACACCAGTTGGCAGGCAGAACAGATCAACTGATTGGTGGGATACAGGAAACAGGTGTGTACGTTCTTGAGTTGAGAGGGCACAAGAAAGTGGAATTATCCCACTTTAGAAGCTTAAGATGATGCAGGTTGGTGGTGGTGGCGCACCCCTTTAATCCCAGCACTCTGGGAGGCAGAGGCAGGCGGATCTCTGTGAGTTCGAGGCCAGCCTGGTCTACAGAGTGAATTCCAGGACAGGCTCCAAAACTACACAGAGAAACCCTGTCTTAAAAAGAAGGAGGAAGAGGAGGAAGAAGCAGCAGTCACAGCTCCAGAGGCCCCAGCAGCCCTGCTTGGGGAGCATGCAGGAGCCTCCGTGGGGTGGCCTCTCTCTCACGTGGTGTGATGGGTCTGGAACTGCTCCTAAAGCTGCCTGGGTGTGGTTGCTTTGAACAGGAAGGAGCCTCGTGGCTCTCTAGCACCCCCTTCTGGGAGAAGAGGGAGCTGGTTGGAAAAGAAATTTTTTTTTTTTTAGAAACCTGGTCTCGAGTGTCAGGAAGCCGTGAGATGGTTGGGAGTGGAGCCCAGAGGCCAGCCTGTTACAGACACAAATTCCCAGTGGGCCCTTCCCTCGGAACAACAGCCCCGTTTCTTCTCTCCCGATACGGGTCCCGACTAACCCAGTGCTGCAAAGTGTGCGGTCACTGTAGCGCGTTTTCACGGCGTAGTTAGTACTGCTAGTTACCAGAGTAGTTCCAGACTCATGGGAAAGCTTTGCCCTGTGTGATACAATAATGAAATCAATTAGCACAGCGACTTAATTACCATAGCCGACAGATGAGCACACTGCAGAGGGTGTTGATAGATGGAACTAATTTGTCTGGAAACAACCTGCTTCTACTGAACGTTTCCACCGCCCAGCTTCCCGTCTCCTCTCTCTCACTCTCCCAGCCTTGCCTTTCGGGTTTTTTTTTTTTTTTTCTTTTCTGTTAGGCAGGAAAAAGTTGTTTAGCTTGCAATTCCACGGCGTTCAGAGCCCAAGTTCCTCGGTTCTGTATTTCCAGGCTTGTGGTAAAGCTGGAACATCCTGGCAGCGAAACATGGCAGCCAGCCAGCAAGGGTGCATTTCCAGTTCCTCATGCTGGGAACTCTCCATATTTGCAGGAAGAAAGCATTTTTCCAGGCATTTTTAAAAATTATTTTTCTTTCTCTTGAGACAATATCCCAGGCTTCCTTCAAACCTGGAACGTGTGGTCATCCTGCCTCTACCTCCTGAGTGCAGAAGTGTGGACATGTGCCAGCATGCCTAGTGTATGGGGCAGCACTGGGGACCCAACCCAGGGCTTGGTGCATGCTGGGGAAGCAGCCTGCCGCTGAGCTACATCCCCCGACCACCTCACCCCTCCAGAACAAGCCATTTCTTACTGCTTTATGGGAGCCACTGTCTTTTACCTGGCCCTGCTATAGACTAGGGGCGGAGAACAAGCCAGCCCCAAGGCACTGGACCACACACAGCCTGTACCCACCCTCTGGAACTAAGCCCACCAGGAAAGATGGACTCACATATCAGACGCCTCAGTACAGGGAGCAGGAATAGCACAGTCCATTTGAGAGTCCTATACCTGGGGGCGCCTTGTCAGCGTGGTCTGGTGCTGGGCCCTGTGTGGTCACCCCGATTTTCTGACACACATAGAGGCACTTTGATGTCATTTGCATTGTGGCAGACTGCGAACCTGCCCCACGGGGCAGTGTCCAGTGACTCGGGGGTGGGCTCTTTAAGGGAAGCTCTCTGTGTCTCTCTGGGAGCCCGAGAGAGGGCAGGAGGGGAGATAGGCACATCTGTGCCGTGGGCAGTGGAGACAGGCAGCCAAGAGTTTGCAGGAGCTGGAATTAATCTCAGGCTTCTCCGATGGCTCCCGTGAGGCCTTGGGTGACTCACTTGGCTTCTCTGCACCTGCTTTCTGCTCTTTGAATCTGTAAAGCAATGATCACGTTTGCCTTACAGAACTATTCTCATGATGAAGTTTTTTATACATTGTATCGTTCCACCACCCCAACACTTTATGTAAGTGGGTTTTTGTTTTTGTTTTGTTTGTTTGGTTTGCTTTAGTTTTTTGAGACAGAGTTTCACTGGGTAGCCTTGGCTGTCCTGGAACTTGCTTTGTAGACCAGGCTGGGCTTGAACTCAGAGATCCGACTGGCTCTGCTTCTCCCAAGTGCTGGGATTAATGATGTGCGGCACCACCGCCCCTCTGATTATGATGTATTGTTAAACTTGCATTTTTGTAGTAGAAAAAAAATGAGCAGCTCAGACAGGGTAAGTGACTTGCCCAAAGTTACATTGCTAGCAAGTAGCTGTAGTGGGATTTGAACTCCCCACTTGTGTTGTCCTCCAGATGAATAAGGACCCTAGGGTGTATTGAGTGAGGCATGTTCATTGGAAATGTTGATGCTTCCTGGGTATGAGAGATGAGGTCTGTTTGCAGATACACAGGAAAACACAGTAGGTATTCAGTTATCTTTGGGTTTGGTTCGGTTTGTCTTTTGCCCTAACTATGAAGTAAGTGTTTAACAAAAGCCTGTTCTCTCCATTCCCTGACTCTCCCAAGCCCCTCCGTCCACATCTTGTCCCCTGTAGCATTCGTGTTCAGAAGGAAGGGGAAAAAGAAAAGAGGTGAAATGCATTTAAATTAAACCAGACACTCCCCTGCAGCCTCTGCCTCATAGCAGGTGTCCAGTAGGTGTTCAGATCCCGTCTCCAGGGCTGGGGCTGTAGCTCACTGGGTAGAAGTGCTGGCCCTGCATGTAGAAAGGCCTGTGTTTTATCTCCAGAACACACGTTGTACCAAAGGGCTGGAGAGAGCTGGGTATGCAAGTGCATGCCCTTGATCCCAGCACTCAGGAGGCAGACACACGCGGATCTCTGAGGTCAAGGCTAGCCTGGTCTACAGTGAGTTCCAGGACAGCCAGGACGACACAGAGAAACCGTGTGAAAGCCAAAAATGGGTGCGTGGGGAGGAGGACAGGCAGGCTGGATGGCTCAGCAGTTAAGAGCACAGGCCACTCATTCAGAGGGAGAGGTTTGATTATCAGAACCTTTATGGCGGCTAGCAACCGTCCACACCTCCAGTCCCAGGGCATCTAATGACCTCTTCTGGCCTCCGAGGATGCCAAGCACACTTGTGGTACACAGACGTACATGTAGATAAAACATAAAAAAAGTAAATAAGTAACTTTTCTTAAAGACACCTGCTCATAATCCCAGCTCAAGAGAGGCCAATTCCTTGGGCTCCCTGGCCTACTTGGTGAGCTCCAGGCCACTGTCTCAAAAAAAAAAAAAAAAAAAAAAAAAAAAGGGTAGATGGCATCTAAGGAGCGATACTCAAGGTAGACTTCTGATCTACATGTGTGTACTTACACACACACACACACACACACAGAGAGAGAGAGAGAGAGAGAGAGAGAGAGAGAGAGAGAGAGAGAGAGAGAGAGAATTAGCTTTCCAGTGGGTAAGGTGGTGCACGCCTGTAGTCCCAGCACTTGGGAGGTGAAGGCAGGGGAATCGGGAGTTCAAGGCCTTCCTCTGCCTCGTAGCAAGTTTGAGGACAGCCTGGGCTACATGAGATCCTATCACAAGAAGAAGAGAAGGAGGGGAAAGACTTGGAAAATTACTATTAAAGTTTAATTTGAAAAAGGAAAGCTGCCGACCGGTTTTGTAGTCTTGTGAATTATATATCATATATAAATTAAATGTCAGCTTGTTCCTTATACCTATATCTCTTTTTTTATTTATAGACTATTTCATCCATGCGTTTAATGAATTTAGGTTATTTTCACCACCACCCCTCCCCTTCCCACTTATCCCCTCCTCCCAGCATGCCCCCTTCCTGCTTTTTTGTCTTTTATATTTGTGAGTTTAATTAGCAAAGCTTGCAAGAGCATGAATGGGGGAGTCTTTCCTGGAACACGCTCCCATCTTGGGCAGGTAACCTCATGCCCTAGCTACACACACACACACACACACACACACACACACACACACACACACACAGTGTTTTTTCCCCCCTGCTAGGGATTGAATTTGGGGCACTGTACATACTATACAGGTGCTCTACCACTGAGCTACACGCCCAGCTATCTATATTTCTTACCCAAACGCGTGATTCTCCTAACGTGGCTCCGGGGCCACTCACAGTGCTTTTTACTCACAGCCCCAGCGACTGAGGATGCAGAGGCAGACAGTTGTTGTGTTCCTGTGTGTATTTGCACACGAGGGGGTGTGGCATCTTTACAGAGAAATTGCCTTTGATTAATTAATTCCAAGGAGCAGCAAAGACGGGAATTAAGTTTCCAGAGAGGGCTTGCTTGCTCGTAGGCTTGTATAATTAGAAACCTACAGCAGAGGCTTGGAACGCTGAGATCTCCAGACAGCGCAGAGTGTTTTTCACAGTGAAGACTAAATCTAAAAAATAGAAACCCCAGAAAGAAGAGAGCAGATGGGCTTCATGAGCCTCTCAGCCTCCCCTGACCTCCTCAGAAGACACTGTCACCTCCCAGTGTGTCAGGTCTCGGGCCTCGGTTGGTCCACTGACCCTTCGTCACACCGCTTTGATCCCGTGCTATGACGTCATCATTATCACATGGGGACCTGGAGGAAAACTCCTGCTGTGAACTGATATTGACCATTGGGGCACAGCTGGAGATGCCCTTAACCTTGGCCTAGGATGGCACGGCTATTGTTTTAGGAGTTACTGAATAAGACTCAGTGTTTTGGGGAAGCCAAACCATAGGTCCCAGAGAGATGTGGGATGGGGCCAGAGCAGCCGGCTGGAAAAAGTGATGGATTGTATAACAGCCCCCTTTTTAATCCTCTCTCCGCTGGCTTATGTGCCCCGAGGCACACTGCTGTGCTGTAGACTGTTCTTTATCTTCCGAATTGAGTGATGTCATTTTTCTGACTCTCCCAGGGAGAGGGTATCTACTTGGGATGGCTCTCCAAGTACAATATTATGATCTGGGATGGGATGATCGATGACTTGTTTGTGGAGTCGATGATTCAACAAGTCCAACTGTTGGCATCCCGGCTCTGGGAAAGGGGTGGTGGTGAGAGCCACTGGACCAGCTTTGGATCGCGATGCCTGCATCTGCTGCCTTCACAAATGCCAATAAAAATAGACTGCCAAAGACAGCGGATGGCACGCCCAGGCATGCTTGGGCCCCGGCTGCCTTCTGTCAGCAATTTTATGTCATTTCCAAAGACCACAGTTTCCCTTTTGAATGTTCTAAAGCATTGCTTATGGAAGAACGTCAAGTTTCTTTAGATTCACCTCTGGTCTTCTAGTCTCAGGTAGAGTGTCATACGTGGGTTAAATATGTATTCTAAATTCTGTATTTAAAAGACATTTGGGGCTGGAGATTTAGCTCAGTTGGTGCAGCGCCTACAGACCCTGGAGTTGATCCCTACCACTGCACAGTTTGATTGTGGTGCCACACATCTGTAGTTCCAGCTCTGGGGAGATAGAGGTAATAGAGAGGAAAGACTGGGCTACTAGGAGTTTGGGGAAGGTGGACTGGTGGTACCGTATCTGCCTACGGTGTGCATGGCCCCAGGTCCCAGCTCCAGCAGTCCATATAACACAAAGAATACAAAGGGCCGCATAGCCCCAGGGTTTATTAAAGATGAAGCAGTGTGGCAGGGTCCCTTGTGTATTGAGAGGGCTTGAAGACTACTGGGTTGTTGTCTGAGGACCGTGGAGGTTTCTTCAGCTTATGAAGCCATAGGGGTAAGGCTTGGATAGGAAGATAGACCGGGCACATAAGGCACGGTTAATCAGCAGCCTGGTATTTTAGGCTCTCTGGAAGGATTCCAGATCGGCCATTCCCTGTACTTGTTTGTGCTGATAGCACATTTTCTCCCAGAGAACACTTGTTTGTCTCTGGAGAAAATACTCACGTGTTCCCACAAGACTAATTTGGAGTTCTCGGTGTGGGGGTCCTGGGAGAGTGACAGATGTCCACAGTGGTTCCTGGAATCTTCAGCTGGCTTCTTCAGTTAAGTGTTGTTTACCTGCACAGGCCATTACCAAAGCCTTTAAAACCAACCTGTCCCTGGCTGTCCCCATCTCAGTAACCCATAGAGGTGACCTTCCTGAAGGAAACCTCTGGCTAGAGAGCGAAGTCTCTAGTGTGAGAGTCGCTTAGGTGTTTGGAAAAGCAAAGAAGAAAGAGAAAGCAAAGGGATTTGGTTTACCTGGATTAGTCTCACCATCAGTGACCAGGCACAAATGTCTGAGGAGCCCGCTGGGAAGCAGTACTGGATCAGTTTTGGTTTTTAAAAGATTTTGTTTGTTTTGGTTTTTGTTGTTGTTGTTGTTGTTGTTGTTGTTGTTGTTATTGTTTTAAGACAGGGTCTCTTAAAACAATTCTTGGTCATCCTGGAATTCGATATATAGACCAGGCTGGCTTCAAACTCAGAGATCCACTCATGCCTGCCTTCCAAGTACTGGGATTAAAGGTTTGCACCACCGTGCCCGGCTTGTTTATTTTTACTTTTTACGTTTATGACTGTTTTACTTGCATGTGTGTATGGACACCACATGTGTACCTGTTTCCCAGGGAGGCCAGAAGAAGGTGACAGATTCCCTTGGGACTGGAGTTACTGATGGGTGAGCCACTGTGTGGGTGCTGGGAACTCAACCAGGCTGTGTCACAGAGCAGTATTTGTGAGCTATTCTTCAAACTCTCAGTATTGAATTTAGATGCCTTGGTAAGTAAAGACCTATCCCGGAAACCAATGTACAAAGGCTCCTAGGCTCAGAGATCTCCCAGGCTCCAGCAAGGAAATGGGGAATGCCCTCTGCCTTAGTCTCTGTTTCTGTTGCTTCAGTAAAGTACCTGACCAAAAAGAAAAAACAAAAAAAGCAAAAAAACCTTAAGGGAGAAAAGGTTTATTTGGCTCACAGTTTGAGGGTACAGTCCCCGTGGTGAGGAGGCAGAAGCAGCAAGAGCTTGAAGCAGCTGGTTACGTCAGATCTAGAGTCAGGAAGAAGACAGAGTGAATGCATGCACCTGCTCAGTCTCCTTTCTCCAGTCTAGGATCCCGACCAGGGAACGGTGCCACCCACTGTGGGCAGATCTCACCTAGGGAATGGTGGGTGCCACCCACAGTGGGCAGATCTCACCTAGGGAATGGTGCCACCCACAGTGGGCAGATTTCACCTAGGGAGTGGTGGGTGCCACCCACAGTGGGCAGAGCTCACCTAGAGAATGGTGGGTGCCACCCACGGTGGGTAGCTCTTACCTAGAGAATGGTACCACCCACAGTGGGCAAATCTCATCTAGGGAGTGGTGGGTGCCACCCACAGTGGGCAGATCTCACCTAGAGAATGGCGCCACCCACAGTGGGCAGCTCTCATCTAGGGAATGGTGGGTGCCACCCACGGCGGCAGATCTCATCTAGAGAATGGTGCCACCCACAGTGGGCAGATCTCACCTAGGGAGTGGTGGGTGCCACCCATAGTGGGCAGATCTCACCTAGGGAATGGTGCCACCCACGGTGGGCAGATCTCACCTAGGGAATGGTGGGTGCCACCCACAGTGGGCAGATCTCACCTCAGTTAACACAATCAAAAAGATTATCTCTGACATGTGCATGCCTGGACCTCCTCTAGTGTCTGGAGAACTGTCTCAGCTTAACTTTCTAATCAGATTTGTCTGTTTTCCCATTAGTGTGTCAGTGTTTGTTTCGTGTATTTTTAAAATTCTGTTGGGACATGTATGTGTATATGCATATATCATTTTTATGTCTTTTTCTAACATTTTATCACTGTGAGGTGACCTTCTTTATCACTGTTAATACTTCTTATCTAGTAGTCTACTTCTTCTGATATCAGTATGGCCACATCACTTTTCTTTCTTTTTTCATCTCTTTTTTAAAAAATTGTTTTTAGGGCCGGAACGATGGCTAAGCAGGTAAAGGCACTGCCACCAAGCCTGTGACCTGAGTTTGACCCCGGGGACCCTCATGGTGAAAGGAGAGAACCGACTCCTGCAAGTGCCCTCTGACCTCCACGTGCACTGTGGTACGCACATGTCTACACACACACACACACACACACGCACACACACACACACTAATAAAATGTAATGAAAATTTTATAAAAATATTTAAAAATAATAAAATGCAATGAAAATTGTCTTTAGGTGTTTGCTTTGTTTTTGCATTCTTGGAAATCGAACCCAGGACCTCGTGCATGCTAGCTAAACAGCCTCTTGCTAGCAGTCTATTTTCAGTTTGTTGTTCTTTTCAATTCTCAGGGTCGAACCCATGTCCTTCCGCATGCTAGCCAAGCACTCTTTTTCTTTTTCTCTTTCTTTTTCCTTTGAGATGGTCTCACTATGCGGCCCAAGTTGGCCTCAGACTCAATCCTCCTGCGCACTTTTCTGAGTGCTGTGATCACAGGCCTGTGCTTTCTAATGAGCTTTTTCTTGTTTTATTAAATTTGAAAGGAAATGAATCAAATGGCATCTCCAAAGCCAGTGTACATCATTCCTTTACAGATCTGAAAAATCCCATAAAGTGATATTCTATTGCCATTTTAATTAGTTAATTAAATTAAAATTTAAGACAGGCTCTCTGTAGCCCTGGCTGGCCTGGAGCTCACAGAGGACCTCCTGCCTCTGCCTCCTGAGTGCTGGCATTAAAGGTGTGTGCACCTTGCTTGGCCATATAGTATTTTTATATTAATGTCTTTATTTCTTTATTTTTTTTAGACAGGGCTTCACTGTGTAGCCCTGGCTGGCCTGGACTTTCTATGTAGACTAGGCTGGCCTGAATTCACAGAGATCCAACTGCCTTTGCCTCTGGAGTGCTGGAATCCAGGGCATGGGTCCCTCCTTTTATATTTCTAAAATACAGCCGAGGGGCAGCCATGGTGGCACAGGCCTGTAATCCCAGGACTTGGAGTCTGAGACAAGAGGATCATGAGTTCAGGGCACGTCTAGGCACCATGTCAAGTTCAAGGCCAGTTTGAGTTATAGAGTGAGACCCTATCTCTTTAAAAAAAGAAAAGAAGAAGCATACCACGTTGTCGCCCATCACAGCCTCTTCTCTAGCTTATTTAACATATCTATGGCAGATAGTTTGATGCCGTGTCGGCTCCTTCTAACAGCTAACTCTCACGTTTATCTTCTGCTGACATTTTTCTTTGGATTGTCGGTTCCATTTTCCTGCTTCTCCCCTCTGATACTTAGAATGGCAGTCACTGTGAATGACAAACTGCAGAGCCTCCGGCTTCTGTTCCCTCCGCCATGTCTTGCTCTAGCAGGTAGATAAACTGGAATCACCTTGATTCTTACTTTTCCCTTTTTCCGTTTTGGCGTCTCAGGGAGAGGAGGTGCGTGTGTCTGTGCGTGCTTGCACGTGTGTGGGCTTACCGGTGCGTGTGATGTGGAGGCCAAGGCTGATGATGTTGGGAACCATGATCAACTCTTCCACCTCGCCGAGGCCGGGGCGCTCAGTCGGGCCCCATGGGACTAGTCTTGCTAACCAGCTTTCTCTGGAGGATCCCCATCTCCCCCTTGCAAAGCTTGGATTACAGGCAGACCACGATGGCCACCTGGCACTTTATGTGGGTTCTGGAGATCCAAATCTGGTCCCCGTGCGTTCATGGTAAGCCCTTTGACTACGGAGCCATCTCTCCAGCCCTGATCACTGTGATTCTGTGGAGGCTTAGTTTAAAACAGTGATTCTCAACCTTCTCGAAGAACCCTTTCATAGGGGTTACCCAAGATCACTGGAAAACATAGATATTTACATCACCATTCATAACAGTAGCAAAACTAGAGTTAAAGTAATTTTATGGTTGGGGGACTGTATTAAAAGGTCTCGGGATTAGGAAGTTTGGAAACCACTGGTTTCAAGATTAGAGATTTGCTCAGCCTCCCGGGTTTTCAGTAGAAAAACCATGCCGTTGACCCAGCCCCTGTAAGCTGGCAGAAGTTTAACTCCAAATTCTGTCTTCTGGTGGCTGCTCACGTCCCGCTCAAATCATTTAGCCCTGTACTTATGCGCCAGGAAGGAGCCTGTGATTTGGGCTGTGTGTAAGAACATCTGAGTGCTCCCTGAGTCCCCTTCCTTTTCAAGGTCTCCTCCTCCGATTTACAGCTGCGTAGATAGCCTTGAACTCTCACCTCTGATGACTCATCCCGGTGAAGCCACAGCTCTCTGCCTGAGTGGGCTTTCTGTGTTTCATTGCTCACAGGAAAGGCAGAGTTGAGAGTAGCCCTCAGCTAGTCCCGCTCTGTCCTGGGGCTACAGCCTCTCCGCTACCTCTACCTCCGGGTGGCTTTTAAGGTGTTGTTTAAGTTTGCCTAGATCTGATTGGCCAGAGAGTTGGTCCAATATAAATTAACCTACCGTTGAAGGAAATAGAACACCAGCCACCCTTCCATACCTCTCTACCTTGGTTTTCCTCGTTTAAAATTTAAAAAAAAAAAAAAAAATCTCGCTGTTTATGCTTTATGGAAACTCTTTTGTTGCTTCTCAGAGGTCATCGATAACGTTTTGGTTTTTACGTCTCAACTCTAGCGTGTGTGTGTTAGAGATTTTTGTCCTGGTGACCCGAGGGCTGGTAGAGTGCTTGCCTGGCACAGGTAAGGCCCTGGGTATTGCAATATTGCAGGAAACAACCGCAACATTTTGGGCTGCTGAGTTTGCGCAGCAGCCAACGGTTAGCCCCAAAGGCCAGCGTCTTGATGTAGCGTCTTGACACATGCACTCCTCAGAGTCCCCAAAGCTTCCTCCTGCGGCCTCCCCAGAGGGCACGCGTTTAGCTGCCTGCACGCTGGAGAGTCACCGCTCAGAGCACACACTCTCCTGCCCTCTCAAATGTCATCTTCCTCAGACATACACGGCCATGGTGGGAAGTAGTCAGTTGCCCGTGGACTTGAGCTCCGGAGAGCTCTGGGCTCGCTGAGCCAACCACTCTCAACTCATCCGTTACTTCAGTCTTCGCCTCCAATTCCCAGTATCACTTTCTGAGCCCCTTTGAGGATTCTTTGGACAAACTGGGCCCTCGGCTTCACTGACAGCCTCAAGTCTAGCTTTCCGGCATGGGGGGTGGGGAGAAGAGAGAGGAGAGAGAGAGAGAGAGAGAGAGAGAGAGAGAGAGAGAGAGAGAGAACACGTGTGTGTGTGTGTGTGTGTGTGTGTGTGTGTGTGCGCGCGGCAGCGCGCGCACGTGCGCGCGCACCATGCACTCTCATGCATGCATACATGTGAGGCCACACATATAAATGACAACTCCCGAAACCATCTGGGTTCTAGGGATCAAACTCAGGCCATCAGACTTGCACACAAAGTGCTTTTTTTACCTACTGAGCCCTCTCACTGGCCCAAGTGTAGCTTTCTTAAATGCATAGTCTCACTCACCATCTGCTTTCCAGCCTCCAAGATTCGGATGGTGAATTCTCTGATTTTCGGAAGGGGAGGACATGGACTCACAAGCCTGCAACTAGAGACTGTAAAAGAGCTTGCTTTTGTGGCATCGGTTGGCCAGAGGGCAGAGTCTCCAAGTCCACGGGCTTCAAGTACTTCTGAGTAGTCAAACCAATAGGGAGCGTTTTGCAGAAAACAAAGTAAGTGCTTATGACTCAGAGTTAGCCATGGCAAAGGCGGCCAGTCTAGATGAACATGTTTGCGCATGAGCAAAGAGATAAATGACTGAGGCTGTCTCGGGTCCTGGAAGGAGACCTGGGAGTTAGACCTTTCCCTGGGGCCATCTGCTACCCGCTGCCGCGTTGTGTGCGTGAGTCCTGGTGATGCCCACTGTTCTTGCTTCCCGGAAATGTGTGGAGCTGGGGAAGGTCTGGGCAGGAAAGAATGAAATGGCAACCTCGTGGGGGCGGATGTGAGCACTGGGACTCTGCTGGCATGTAGAGGGGTAGCATGTCTCAAGCCAGTGTGAGGAAAGCAGGTCTGAGCCTGGACTCCAGATCCCGATCGAGCGACCAGCTACCAGGGAGGGTTGCTCTGAATCCCAAGCAGGTGAGTTTAGCAAAACTTTACGATGATAGGTCAGAAACGTGGCCTCTGTATATACTGCATTCAAGCAGATGTTGTATTTCTGCTGGGACAAGTGAATATCTGAGTCCACGGCTTCCCCACCAGAGGTGGGGGAGCAGACTTCTGAGAGATACTGGCACACTCAGACACTGAAGTATATATACTCTTACTGGGCTGGGTGGAGAATGAGGGGCTCAGTGGAGTGGGGAAAACTTGATCTGAGTTTAGATCTTGACTCTGTAATGTACTCACTGTGTGACCGTAAGCAAGTGCTCAGTCTTTCTGATATTCCTAAGGTTCTAATGGTTAAAGCGGTTACATAATACACAAGAGGACCAGAAGAGTCACTGTTCATTGATTCTTGAACTGAATTTGAGCCTTTAACACATTTGATGAGCCCCTGTTGGATACCAGGCTGTACATCTGTTCCTTCCCTGTCCCCGAAAGTCTCAGGAGGTGACACTCCAGCTTAGCCCCATCCTCTGTCCCTCAGGATGGATCGAACCTGTAAAAGCGAACATGTTGGTTCTGTCTGGGCTGCAGTGGATGATGGGAGAGAATGTCCAAGCATCTTCATCCCACTTCAGCTTCCCCCACACCGTGACAGCAGTGATCATGTTGGCAAGCTACGTCGGGGCTGTTCAGTTATTCATTTCTGCCACAAATCCAGATGCACAGCGGTGACAGAGTGGGGACAGTTCTGACCCCGTGACACTGGGGGTTGAGACTCACTCCTACAGAGTGTATCCATAGCCGGGGAGGGTTGGCATCACCATCACAACAGCTGAAGGACAGTGTGGGCTGCTCCCCCCAGCTGAGTGCGCTCATTTTCTCCCAGTCAGCAGGAAGTTCCCTAAGGTCTGTGGATGAACACAGAACCACTGGCCTGGGGTGCAGGAGCCTCACCGGCAGCCACTGCGCCTGCACCCAAATCTTGGCTTTGATGCTTGAGTGTCATTATCCCTTGGGTCTATCTCTAAACTATAGTGCGAGCCTCCTTTTCCTCCCCCATCAGTGGCCATGTTGGTGGGAGGCGCCTGCCCTGCACGCTTAGTTTGCGTTCGCCGTCAGAAATCGTTTAGCCTTGATCTTGTTTCTTCCCTTTTCCAGAACTTACCTGCTGTGTGTCAGACTGAGCTATCCCTCTTCCATCCTGTACTTCAAGACCTGCTACTGTCCCCGCTGGTGGTCACAGCCATGCCTGGAAAGAAGGTGGCTCCTTCAGTGGGAGAGCTCCGCGTACACCCCTTGGCGTCCTAGAGGGGCCGGGGAGAAACTGTAGGAGCGCGCAGTCCGTATCCGCGACTCCGTGTGTGAACCAGAGACACCTAGCTTCCTTCCCAGAGACCTTGCTGTCCCAGAATGGACGTGTCTGAGAACTGAGGCGAGCAGGGAGCCACTAGCCAGCCTCCTTACCGGAGCCCCACTGCCCTCCCTGCATGTGCCCACCCTACTGTTTCCTGCTGTGAAGTGATGCGCAGGAGGGACATGGCATCTTTCTGAGCGGCTTCTCCTTCAGGATGTGCCGCTCTTCCTGCGGTTCCTAACATGGCCCTGCCTTTGCTCTCGTGTCTCTCGGCTTTTTTCGATAGGCTGCCTTTCCCTCCTCACGGAGGAAATGACTCTTTCTGCATCCCACGCAGGGTTTACTCCCACCCTCTGTGGGGCCCGAGGGTCTGGGGAGCAGACGGTTCTTGACCTTGGCCAGCCTGCAAGCGGCTCTCCGCATCTGCTCTGTCGCTGGAGAGACGCTGGGTTGAACTGGTTTCCGTTCGGTCCTGGGGCGCCCCACAGAGAGCGGGTGTTAACTGTGCCAAGCGTGCGCCATCACTGTGACAAGCTGTTGGCCTACTGCCCTCTTCCCTTATAGCTAAACCAGCTGACAAAGATCTGTAGCCGGGGTAGAGGGATCCTTTAGTGGGTCACAAATCTCCCCCCCCCCATTTTATTTTAAGTAGACTCTGTTGGGCCTGAGGGGTGGGGTAAAGGATGGAAATCCTATTTGTAGATATGAATCGATGTAGATGGCTTTGTGATTCCCTCACTCCTCCAGCTTTTTAGTGAGCATGTGTGCCGGGGCCCCTGGAGACCTGCCTGTTTTATTGCCCTGGATACAAGCCCTCAGTGGCATCCTAGATGGCTCCTCTGCCAGCCTCCACACTCAGTTACAGTCACCAAAGTAACTCCCTGAGCAGAGGACGTGGCCACCTCTCCATTAGCAGGGACAGGCTGTGGAGCACAGAGTCCCAGTACTGACAAGGCAAACAGAATCTGACCTTACAGCCACCTTGGGGCCTGTGTCTTAAAGCGGCCGGGCGGCTGAGAGGAGGGACTCCCAAGCAGATGATTGCAAGACAGGGTGGCCACAGCTGGAACTGACGCCCCACCCACCCACCCACCAAGAAGAATAAGTTGTCACAAAAATGATTTGATGTCTGGAAGTCTGTGTTCCGTGCAGCAGAGAGAAGGGGTGTGTGGCCGAGGACCGTGTTCAGAGTTCCAGCTGCCTTGTCCTCTCCCAGGACTCTCTGGGGAGGAATTGCTTTTCGTTATTGGCCTCTACACAGCTATGACAAGTTCCCACCACGGCTGGGCCATGGCTTGGGACCTTGCAGGTGGGGCTGGGTCAGCGGTGCTCCGTGAAACAGGTGTGGGTGGGGTCACTTCCCTATAGTGTTCCCGTCAGCAAAGACCCAAGAGATGGAGCAGCTGGCCATTGGGGTATTTCTTCTCTGGAGGAAAAGGACATAACAGGACTGCGTCTCTGGCCCCACCCTGGGTTCGGGTGGCCTATAGACATGGGGGGGGGGGATTCTTGCCTCCCTGTTTACTTTCCTCTTCTACCCTGTTGCGTCATGAGTGACAGACAGCTCACCCTGCTAACAGTCAGTCACCCTGACTGCTGAGGCTTTCATTCTCTCTACCAGGTCCGGGAGATCTGGAGAAGGTCCTCCGCAGGGCTGGTAGAGGCACAGGAGGCCTGCCCTAGCCTAGGTCACGGTCAGCTTTGGGAAAAGCACAGCTCATTTTGAGCCCCTCGGACCCAGGATGTTCTGTCTCTCCTTGTTTGTGAGAGCTGGCTCTTGTAGCCTCGTCTCCCGACGTCACTAAGCATTTTTTTGCTCCACCTGATAACTGGGAAGATCCAGAATGCTGAAGGAATGCTCCAGGGTCAATAAGACATGGACCTGGTCCTTTGCCTTTGCCTTTCTGAGCACGTGGTGCTGAGAGGGTTTCTGGTCACAGCCTTTCTGGGGGCGCACAATGTTGCCATTGTGTATGTCAATGGCTTGTCCTTGTTGCTCAGTGACAGATGAGTGGGCGAACAGGCTAACTTCACAGGCACACAGTAGTGCTAGACCCCCTGGGAGGACACAAGAAGGCGTCCCTTCTGTCCCCGGATATTGCCACCACTCTAATAAACTAAGGGTGTGCAGAAGAGCGGGACCCAAGGAAGTTGCTGGAAGCTCCCACAGTACTGCCTTGCCTGTGGCCCAGTGTCCGTCACTCAGGGCCCAATCAGGAAAGCAAAACTTGTTCTTAGGATTCATACAGAAGCAAGAAGAGCAGGGCTCAGGGGAAGAAGCACAGGTCAGCTGTACACAGTGAAGAGGCTATGTTACCATAGGCCAGGGCCGCTGGGAAGGAACCAAAGCCATGAGGAGTCAGAGGGGAGAAAGAACTTGGCCTCTCCCTCCCGCCTTGTCGGTTTCTGTGGGTGCCCCCCACTAGCTGGCTCCAGCAAGAAGCCAACTACCCTGGGAGCCTGCAGACTCAGCCCCCAGCATGCAGCAGGGGAGAGCTGGGGAGGGCTGGTGCGGAGCAGCCCTGTGGCAGGTACACCGCTGTGTGTCTTCAGAGCCTGGCTGGTCCTCGGGGAAGGAGGTGCAGGAGTGGCCTGCTTGGGTTTTGTAGATTGTTTTCGTTCTGTTGGGTCAACAGAGCAAGAGAAAGCCTTTCTTTACAATTGTCCCTGCTTTCCTTTGGAGGAATCTGCCCACTAAAACGCCCTGCCTGTGCTTCCTCCTGGAAAGCCACGTCCTGGTTTCTGTGTGCCCCGCCTGCCTGTTCCTCTTCTCCGAGTCTCTGGTTCCCCCTTGCCATGAGCACTAACCAGAGCAGGCCTCAGTGCTCGGGAAAGCCCTCTCCCACGCCATGCCAGTGTGGCCTGTCTGTCTGTAGGAGAGGCTATCTACATGTCAGTTTGTACTGTGTTTCCAATAAATTTCTGGAAATCATACCTGGTGTCACGATGTCCTTTCCCGGGCCAGTGGCCCAGCTGGGAGGCTCTGCTCACACTTTCTCCAGGCTTTGGTGTCTGGGGGACCTCCTCTAAAGGACTCTGCACCTCTGCTTGCTCCCAGAGTCTAGAAGAGGTGACAGACCACCCTCAAACCCTCAGCCACCTTTCTCCCGAGTTGAATGTGCTGGTATTGTCTCACCAGCCACATCCTGAGGACGTGGTCGTTTCAGGAAGCTGTACCCCCCAAATAAGTGCCTTTGACTTTGTGCCACTTAGGTTCAGAGGTGGGAGCAACAGACAGATCTCTCCCGGTTCGTCACCCACGGAGTCACTCCTGCACTGCTGTAGCTACCACTGTGTCCTGGGGGCACATGCTGGGGTGCTTGGGGAGCTGCGGAGGAAATTGCTGTGCCCTGGCCTGGGGCTGCCCCGTCAGGCGACGGTTTGAGCACACTGCTTCAGTTGCCCCGCTGAGGCAATTATGGGGGAAAGTAAATGGAGGCTCACCTGAGACCCTTCCAGCCCGTGTGTAGGCTACGTGGTAAGTGATTAAAAGGCAAAAACGAAGTAAACAGTGTATTTGTTGGGGTTGTCTAGGTATTGGTTTTTAAATATGTACTATTTATTTTTTTCTTCAAGTATGTATGTATGTATGTATGTATGTGTACTTATGTGTACCATGAAACATGTATGGAGATTGGAGATAACTCCCTTCGGTTCTCTCCTAACTACGTAGGCCCTGAGGATAGAACTCGGACTATTAAGTTGGCTGCGTGCACCCTACCTGATGAGCCATCTCTTGGGCCCAGAAACAGTAGATACAAAAAGGGGATTTATTAGATTGGCTCCCTTGTCAACTAGACAATCACATTTCCTTATGCCGTTCTTACTTTCCAAATGAAAACAATAACAAAGTCATAATTCCACCTGAAATGATATAACTGTCTTACATACGACTACAAACATACTGTCCCTACCCCCGAATAAGTGCCGAAGTCCCTTGAGGAATGCTTAGCCTTTTAGTGTCCTATAACTTAGGTATGATGATATATATTTACAGCACTTACACGTGAATATCATCTCAGTATTACACTATATAAATGAAGAAAAGCAAATATCTGCTGAGTGAATAAGCATTCTTTCTACATAGTATTTTATTTATGCTTTGAGCATTTCATACATGTATATAATGTAATTTTATCACATTCAACTCCCTCTGGATATTGTCTCTAACTTCATGTCTTTTTTTTCTATTCTCTCCCTTACAACCCACTGAATCCAATCTGTGGGGCCTGTGTATGCACAGGTATGGGATCTGCTGCTGGAGCCAAGGTAACCTGCCAGCAGCCACACTCCCAAAGAAAAATGACTTTCTGGGACCTGGAGAGATGGCTCAGGGGTTAAGAGCACTGACTGCTCTTGCAAAGAACCCAGGTTGGATTCCCAGCACCCACATGGCCACTAACAACCATCTGTAACTCCAGTTCCGTGGGATCTGGCACCCTCTGCTGGTCTCTGTGGACAGTGCAGACACATGGTGCACAGACCCGTGGGCAAGACATCTAGACACATAAAATAAGAGTGAATCTAAAGTATTTTTTTAAGCCAGGTGGTGGTGGTGGCACACGCCTTTAGTCCCAGCACTCAGCAGGCAGAGCCAGACAGATCTCTGTGAGTTTGAGGCCAGCCTGGTCTACAGAGCGAGATTCAGGACAGGCACCAAAACTACACAGAGAAACCCTGTCTCGAAAAAACAAAATAAACAAATAAACAAACGAACAAACAAATAAATGAATGAATTAATTAATTTTTAAAGAAAAGAACAATGACTTTTCCTCACCTCGCAGCTGTCAGCTGCCAAGAGCTCCCCTGCACGGACGGCCCCTCATGAGCCCCTCCCCCATCTAGGCTGGACTGTTGGGCAGGTAGTTGCAGCTACCACAAGCTCCTGAGTATAATGGCCGCGCTATATCACAGCACTCCTCCCCGTCCCCTGGCCCTGACATATGTGTGCGCCTTGGGGTTGGGGGAGATTGTGCTGTCCTGTTTAGGACAAAGCACCCACAGTTACTGTTCCCCAGCCCTTTGACCAGTCAGTTATGCATCTCTATATTAACCCCTGCCGCTGCCGCTGCTGCTGGTTTTTATTCTTCACTCTTTTGGCTCTTTTAAGGGGGCCCGCCACCCAGCTCCTGAATAATCACACACGGAACCTTATTCTCTCTCATGAATGCCCGGCCTTGGCCTGGCATATTTCTAACCAGCTCTTCTTAACTAATTATCCCATGTACCCCTTGACTCTAGACTTCCATCCCTCTCCACTTCCTGTCAGCTGGTTGCTGACTCAGCCTCCTGACCCGGGGTTAATTTTATTTCATCAAACAAATGGAACACGTCTTTGCACCATTAAACAAATGTTCCACAGCGTAAACACATGTAATACACATCTTAAGTTAATATTCCACGACACACGGCCACTGCCAAAAGAAGCTTCTCTGGTCAAGGCTGACGACAGCAGCACAAATCTATGGATAGAACAATCAATATTTAGAAGGTAATGCGACAACATGACCATTTAGCAAGTCAACTGTAGTAGGCTCCCCTCGAGAACTTAGGCCCCGCCCCCAGCCACGGGCTTCTAACCAGGTTGATAGCAGGCATGAGATAGCAGACTTCCTGGGTAGCAGATCTCATATTCAATCGGAGAGCAGTTGGTTGCCCCCCAGCCTTCATGCCACTGTTGTACCAGTGGGCACATCGTGCCTGGCAGATCAGTACTATAGCATGCAGATTTCAAACAAACTTATGTTTAACACAGTAAGACAGAGACACCCAATGGCAGTTGCAGTCATTGTTTCTGTAACTGGTCACATGTCCTCCCCTGGTGTTTATAGCTTATCTTCCTCTACTACCCATTCTGCATTTCCTCCCCTCTCAGAAAGACCTCAGCAGGTCTTGGTTCTCACTCCTCCATTCCTGAAGGATCTGTCTGAGCCATGTATCCTGCTTAGACTGGGGTGTTGTCATTTCCCATTGACCTTAGTCACAGGGCACGGTGACACTAAGAGAGTACACCCAAAAGGATCTCTTGCACTCCAGACATACTCTATCTTATTGCCCTTGTGAGGATCTCTTGCACTCCAGACACACTCTATCTTATTGCCCTTGTGGAAAAGTGATCCATTTTCTTCCCATAGTCTAGCTCAATAGCTCTTCCCAGTACTGTGACTCCTGTCTTAGTCACTTGACTCAAAGACATCAGGAGCCCAAAGTGTCCAGGAGGAAGTCAGACCTACTTTCCAATTCATATTTTAAAACTTAAATTTATGTAGTGTGTGTATGCTGGTGCACGTGTTCCATGGTGTGTGTGTGTGTGTGTGTGTGTGTGTGTGTGTGTGTGTGTGTGTGTGACAACTTGTAGGAGTCAGTTCTCTCCTTCCACCATGTGGGTGTTAGGACAGAACTCAGATTATCCGGCTTGGTGGCAAGTGACCTTAACCCACTGAACCATCATGCTGACCATTAACTTCCAGTTCAACAGAATGTTTGGTTGCAGCTCCTGGAAATATCCAGAAATGTCATCATATCCCAGAGCCAAAATTTCTCAGCTAACAGAGCATAAAGTCACAGGAACAGAGCTGTGGTGCCCGACTCTCCAGGCCCCCTTTGGCACCATGCTCAGGGGCCCTTCTGTGGGCTCTCCTCGGGAACCTTTCTCATATTCTAAGAACCAGGTGTTTTGATCCTGTGCCATGCCCTAATGCCTACAGAGCCGAGTCTCCTAAGAATCTTTCCTCAGAAGTCAGCTTTCTCCAAGGGTCATTCCCTGGCTGAGAAGGGGCCCTTCTCTCTCAAGGATACACCTTGCTACACATGGGCTGAATTCACACACCCATTCCCTTTAGGACTTCAGAGTATCCAGACTTGAGCCAGACCTACCACTTACTAGCTGTGGGACCTTGGGAAAGTCACCCAACCTATCTGTGCCTTTGAATTCTCATCTGTAAAATGGGATAACAGCATCGGTCTCAGGGCTACAGAAATTAGTACACGTGTAATGCTTAGAACAGAGCCTGGTATACAGTGTTTATCACTGTTAGCTCATTCCTACCATTGTTCGCTCCTCCCCCTCCTCCTCCTGAAACTATATTTAAATTTCTCTGTTGGGTCCACAAGACGACAGAACACTCAAACCACCAAAACCCCGGTCCTCAGCTTACCTCACTTTGTCTCCCTTTACTGGCACAATACCCGGAAGAGGAGACATGTGTCTCCATTACTTCAAACCTCATTAATGTCTCAACCCATTACACTACTTTATGGTTTCCATTCTGCTCCGGCCCAGCCACTCACAGAACTTGCTGTCAATAAAGTCACTAATGACTGTCTAGAGCACCAAAAGTCTAAGTGTCATCCCGTCCGAGCGTCTCGAGCACTCAGAGCTGTGGTCGCCCCCTCCTTCTTGCGTTGACCTCTTTACCATCTCCTCAGAGACACAGTTAGATCACCCGTGGCTGTCCCTCCCCCACAGGTTGGCCTTGAACCCCTTGTCTTCTTGGGCATGTGCCACCACACCTAGCTTACCGGTGGTCATGTCTTGAAAAGCTTTTTTTTTAAATACAGTACTGGTCAGGCATTGCTAACTTGGGTGTCCACTCCAGATGCTGGACACAGCATGCTCGCCCGTGCACTTGGCCTCGCAGACCGGCTTCCCTGCGGCAGGCAGTTAGACAGCACTTTTGAAAATGCTCTGCTCTTGCGCGAGGCACTTTCCCTTCACAAATGGTGGTTTTATTCCATCTTTTCTAATGGAAATCTGTCTACGTGGGCAAAGAGATTGCCTTCCCTAATGTTCTCTCTTCCTCGCTATGGCCCCACATCGTCTATTGGAAGCTTTCTTCTGAACATTTTTCTGGGTCTTTCATTTTGTGTGTGCCCCCTACCTGCAGGGACTTTTAAAAGATGCGCCTTGGTCCATTTCACTCTCTTACTAAGAATGTCATCCGCGACCATTACCTCTGCCTTCCCGGTCCAGCTCGGAGGGTACTCCTGTGTGCTGTCTCCCTGGAGGCGTTCCACACCATGCACTGAGGCTCAACCCTTTCTGTTCTCCTCCAAACCTGCTCTTCTACCAACCTTGCCATGAGCGCATTGCCTAATCCTCACCAGTCATTTTCCCCGCTCAGCCGGGTGGTGCCTGTGAGCTCTGACGCTGTGTGCTCTTTGCTAGGGTCTGTGTGCAGGCCTGTGCCAGGAATCACAGCCTAAGGTCAGAGCACAATGCTCTACACACAGCCTCTAGCTATGTGTGGCCTGTGGGAGGCCCAGTAAATGCTGGATGAATTAATGACTCCCGGCCCCTCGCTTTCCTGCTCCACTCACCCCCTATACAGGAATCCTGGGAGGAAAGCAATAGATACTGCTGTGTTGTGCTCCAGATGGGAGCAGGTCATACTGGGAGAAAGAGAGAGGCTATAAAGTGCTGGTCCATGTCCACACAGCATGAGTTAGAGCCCCAATGTCTCCAGTTCACCTCAAAACCCTGGACTGCTGCTCTTCTTATTGTAGGGAGCAGAGGGTTCTCCATTCTTCCTCCCCTCTTGTTCCCTTCCTGCTCCCCCAGAGGTACCTTCCTCCTTGGTGCTCTGGTGTTGGCTTATTTCCATCTTCCGTCCTATAGCTGGTCATGGTTTCCATTCCACAAATGGAGGAGCATGACCAGAGAAAGGTACACCGGGCCAGACCAAGGGTGCCCTACTTTCCCCAGGAATGGTGGTGGCAGCCTAAGGTCCACCTCAGGGGGGCAAGGGCCCTTTAGAGAAGGCAGGCCTGGGGAAGCTGGGGTAGGCAGCAGCAGGGCTGGTAGACTCTGTGGAGGGGTGGGGGGTGCTGGCAAGCTCAGTGAGAGCCTGAGCATATCGTGAGAACCACAGGAAGGCTCCAGGACCGGCTGGGAGCTGGGTCCACACCCTCCCCAGGCACTACTCAAAGGCAGTCCTGTGCCTGTTCTAGGTGGGCAAACCAGCAATGTAGACTGGGGTATCTAGACATTACATTAGGTTGGGCTGAAACAGCAGTTGGTTGTAGAGATGGGGCTCAGAGAGAGGTGTTGACAGAAAGGTTTCCAGAAGGTGGGGATAGAGGCGATGACATGTGGTGTAGGTGGAGTTTTCCTGTCCCAACCACCTGCTCCCAAATGACCAACGTGGAAACTTATATTAATTATAAATGCTCAGCCAATAGCTCAGGCTTGTTACTAACTAGCTCTTACAACTTTACCCATTTCTATTAATCTGTGTGCTGCCCCGAGGCTAGTGGCTTTTACCTCTATCCCATTTTGTGTGTCCGACTCATTCTGAGTCTAGCTGGTGACTCCTGACTCCTCCCTTCTCCTTCCCAGCATTCTCAGTTTGGCTTTCCCTCCCAGCCTTCTTCTATTCAGCTATTGGCCAGTCAGCTTGTTTATTAAACCAATCACAGTCACAAATCTTCCCAGTGTACAAAGGGATTATTCCACGGTAGTGTGGTTCCCCCTCCAACACCCAAGCTGCTCTGATCCTGTGGAGCACAAACCTGGGTAGACATCTGGACAACAGTGTCTACAGTGTGTCCACTGTTCCATTAAGGGGCAGGTGGATGACTTGGAAATGTTCAGTCTCAGGCTGAGGTTGGCTTGCCTGGGCTTGGCCTTCTACTCCTTGGTGGGACAGCCTTGAAGAGTGGTTCTATCAGGACAGGAGGGCTGTGAAGTGGAAAAATAAGGGAGGGGGCAGATGGAGGAAAAGACAGTTTGGACAGAAAGGCAGCCAGGACACAAGCAACCCGGAGGCTGCTTAGGTGGCCCACAGCCCTTCCTGCTAATCTGGCTTTCCACTGAGATCACTGGTGAGTTTTCAGAAGAGGGAAGTGGGTAGAGACACCATGCCAAGTGGTTTCAAAACACACACATCCCGTTGTCTCTCAGCCTGCCTCCACCCTGCCTGCTTTTTCTCTTTCTTCTCCTCCACTATGCTTCCCTCCTGGACTTCTGCCCTGCTCTAACTCTGAGACCTTCTGCATGATTCAAGCAGGCTGGCTAGAGTGGACTAAAACCCCAGAGGGAACTGTGGAGAGGGGATTAGGTGCCATACTCAAGACCCAGAACCCTGGAGACCTGAGGTCCCCATCTAGGAACTCAGTCTATCATCAATGTCACTGTAGCAGTAAAGGGAAAACTATTTCCTTCCGGTCGAGAAAATAAACTCTCTCTGGCCTGGGCAGAGATCTAGCAGTCAGCTGGGCAGGTCAATCCCTTGGCTAAGAGGCCATGTTGTAGGAAGGTAGATACACCTTAAGCCATGCTAAAGGGACAGGGGGGACAATTGTTCCTCTAGTGAGATGATGCAATTTCCTTCCCAGAATTCCCACACCCTAGGACGGCTGCTTTCCAGCCGGATTACCGTGTAAGTCTTTTCGTCAGGAACAGCATAGCTCTTCTTCCTTCTTCCTCACCTCTCTAAGCATACTCTCTCTACCATCCTGGCTTCCCTGCCGTCCCTGAAGCTTCCCTTCCCTTCCTCTCTGCCACTTGGCTGCCAGTCACACTGGCCCAACTCGAACGGAAGCTGCCGGGTTTTACAGCTTGCCCACTTTGGGATTTTCTTTTAAACTCTAATAAAATTGTCCTCTGTAAAATCAGGTGCTGTCACCTTCACGGAGAGTCGTGAGGAGAGAATGAGGAAGCCTGGCTGTCCTTTGCTGACAAAGGGAGCCCGCCCCTTCTCTGTTCTGACCCTAGAGCATCTCTAGACACGCCACGTTCTTCTCTTCCCAGCTCTGGCACACAGCAGCACACCGGTGCAGCCAAGCTTGGACCAGGCCACCCTGGACAGGGGACATTTAGAGGCACCAGTGTGATCCTTCTTTGCTTACAGCAAAGGTTTGGGGTAGGAAGGCAGGGGCTGGTGATGTATCTCTCAGGGGCAGAACACCCCTCAGCCAAGTCAGGTCCTCTTTGCCCTCCAGTAGAGTGTGTCGGAGCCGTGAGCCACTAGACTAGGGTAGGAAGAAAGGGTTCTAGTTCCCTTTTCTAGAGGAACTTCTGCCTCTAGGCTCAGATGCAGGCTCGGTACTACCAGCCTCTCGATGAAGTCCCTCACTGAGCCTAGGCTGCCCAGGAAGACTGTGCATGTCCCATGATGTCCCACTTCCCATACCTCTGCCTGCAGAAGTTCTGACCAGTCATTAACTCTGGGACCGGGGAATTGTGTTTTAAAGATTTCTATTTTCCACAGTTAGCATAAATGACGTCTGCGGTAGAGAAAGAAACTCAACAGAGTGGGGTTTTCCTGGTTCTGTTATGTTAACCAATGAATGAATGAATGGGAACGGGGAAAGAGACCGAGACGCACTCAGCGATTCAACCTCGGCAGGCCCCAGCTCATGTGTGGGTCAGGGTGGCACACACAGTGAGAAATGCCCATCCACCAGCAGTGAT
This sequence comes from Peromyscus eremicus, assembly GCF_949786415.1. Classification (NCBI taxonomy): domain Eukaryota; kingdom Metazoa; phylum Chordata; class Mammalia; order Rodentia; family Cricetidae; genus Peromyscus; species Peromyscus eremicus. The sequence continues at coordinate 10,968,815 of NC_081437.1, read as the reverse complement.
GACACACAGTAATAGTCCCTCTAATGTCACTGGCGTTCCTAAACCCCAGCTGCAACACACCCCAGGCACACACAGGCTCTGCCACCTACAACCTACAAGCACTCGTTCACTAGGATGCCTTTATTGAGAGATGTCTCAGTGGCAGGCTGGTGGGTCTGTGGGGACAATACACATCGAGCTGAACAGCGTAGGGCTATGGCTGTTAGGAGAGAGGGGAGCTACCGGTGCCCTAGGAGTCTGATACCCTGGACGGGGGATGGCAGGAGGGTACACGACAGTGAAAAGCCACAACCGAGCCAAGGGCAGGCCGAGGTGCTTGGTGACGTCCACAAAGATGCAAGGAGGCTAAGGCAGCCGCCGAGACAGCACTCAGGCACCCTGTGACTGCTTGGGGCCCACACACGAGGGTCACCCCAGTGGTCTCTTACAGGCAGGGTCCTGTGTCACAGACAAGGCCACTGAGCCTTGTGCTCGCTCCCACATGTATCTGTGGAGACACAGGTAGGCAAGAGTCAGGCAAGGGCGGAGCCTGAAGATCCCAGGGAACGGGGGTCAGTTCCACAGTTTCAGAAAGTCCTGGCATGGTACTCACAAGGTTCCAGCGGGCACCAGCAGGCTGTCGTCTGGGGCCAGGACCACACGCTGTCCACCCATTGTCACCGTAGAAGAGCCCTCCTGTGGAAGAGCAGCAGAGTCAAATGGAGGCCTGTGAGACTGTGTTCAAGGCCAGCCTGAGTGACTCAGCGAAACCCTGTCTCAAAATAAGAAAAGTGTGTGTGTGTGTGTGTGTGTGTGTGTGTGTATGTGTATGTGTGTATGTGTTTGTGTGTGTGTGAGTGTGTGTGTGTGTGTGTGTGTTGGGGGTTCAATGGCAGAGCTCTCACCTTGCAGGAGGCCCTGGGTTCCACCCCCAACACCCCAAAACCAAACAGAACAACAAAAGAGTCGGGGGAAACTGACGGACCTCAACACCCGCTTTAACGTCCTGAGTCCCCCTTGCCAGAAGGCTCTGACAGTATGGCCCCCTGTGGGAACCTGAGGCCCAGGAACAACCCAATCTCCATGGACAGGAAGTCGTGCCACCCTGTCCTGAGATCCCACTTGCCAGCTGCCACAGCCACACGTCCACATCCTTTCTTGGGCCTTTGCTGCTACCTTGTCCATGGGCGATGACCTGGTGGGAGACAAAGCAGACTTTGGGGGGTCGGGGGGATCCTGCCCCATTCAGGAGATCATCCCGACCCTGGCTCTCAACCGCTATGACCTTCAAGGGGCAAGACTGGACAGTGCTACAGTGTCACACACGACAAGCCTTTGCTTGTCAGGGATCAGAAAGGAGGGCCTCTGCCTCCCGCCTGGCAGCAGGTGCTGCCTGCTCATTATTCGCAGTCATGACCACACACAGGGGCCTCTGCGGCTCCTCCTCACGCATGTCACCTGCTCACGTTCAGACACACTCACCCCAGCTCCCCAGCTTTCCTCCACCCTTCCTGTGAGGTGTTCAGAGTCTGACTTGAGAAAGAAAAGAGAGAGGCTGAGGTCTACCGGCCTCATGGCCACGGAGGGCTGGTGCCCCTGCTGGCTGTCCTAGGGGTTAATTGATATTTGCTACGGTAAACTAGAGCAGGTAGACAGGGGGTGGGAGGACGCCATTGCCACAGCTGTGATGGGCAGAAGGGGCTTCGGGCTTGGTGTGCCTTTATCACAGCCTTACATAAGCTTTGGGTGTCCCTGGCTCTGAAAAAAGTGGTCCAAGCCTATACTCCGTGGGCCTCCTGTCCTGGAGTGAGATTTTTCTTCCTTCTCCTCTTCCTCCTCCTCCTCCTCCTCTTCGTTTTCCTCCTCATTGTCATCATCATCATCATCATCATCATCACCACCACCATCATCATCATCATCACCAGCATGTGTGAGCATGTGACATGGATGTGTGGGCACACATGTATTGTCAATCAGAGGATGACCTACAGAATCAGTTCTCTCTTCCCACCTCTGTGCGGGTTCCGATGATCAAAGGCCTGCATAGTAAGTACTTGTATGCAGTGAGCCATCTTGCTGACCCGGGGTCTCACTAGCTCTAACCATATAGGCGGTGCCATTGGCGAGTTACCGCACATGTGACTACCAGCATCCTTGGTGGTCTCCCTGTTACACCTTGTCCTCTGACCCAGCCTCAGGAAGGAAGGATGACAGCTTTGAAATGCCACTCTAGCCTCCTCACTCAACACCCGGGTGAAGCCCTACTGTCTCTGGGACATGTCCCCTCCCTCCCTCAGTGCAGCTCAGCAGAGTTCCAGGAACAGTTAGTAGTCCAGTTGTCATCCCTGCTTCCCCACCGAGCTCTGGCCAGCCTCAGCGGCTTGCAGGGCAAGGCTGTTTCAGTCCCTTGTGACTTTACGTTTCTCCCTTCCTGAGAATGTCCCATCACCTCCCTTCCTTCCTCCTGCGAACCTTTACACCTGCTTCACAATTCTACTTGGGGGCTGGAGAGATGGCTCAGTGGTTAAGAGCACTTGTTCTCACAAAGGACCCTCATGGTCGTTCATAAGCATCTGTAACTCCGATTCCAGAGGGTCCAACACCCTCTTCTGGCCTCCACAGGCACCAGGCATGTGCTTACACACATGCAAGCCAATACACACAAACATAAAATAAATAAACCTACATTTTTTTTAATTAAAAAATTCTATATGCACACCACCTCCTCCAGGAGCCTTCCTTGACTTTTTCCCTTTCTTCTAGGATTTCCTGTGGTTTCTCTAGGAAATAAGCGGTCACATGATGGGCAGCGGTGGGTGAATTTGTCCATAGCAAATGTCTTGTTCTTACCAAAGCCTGAGGCAGCAGCAATAGTCCATAAACGGCCAGCTTTTAGGGTCTCTACACATTGTTGCCCAGCCCTCTACCATATAACTTTTCCCTTGAGTTTCCAAGCTCCTGTGAGCCAAGAGCCCAGAGGTAGGTAAATGGCAGGCACCCAGGAAGCTAACAATGGGCAAAGAACCTCCCACTCTAAAGTAAAGTGTCCATGGGACCATAAAGCTACCAGAGAATTCCAGTCACACCGTTCTCTCAGAGACAGAGAAGGAACAGGAAGGCCATTCTCAAGCCTCTGAAGTCCCTCTCTCTCTCTCTCTCTCTCTCTCTCTCTCTCTCTCTCTCTCTCTCTCTCTCTCTCACACACACACACACACACACACACACACACACACACACTCCCCACTTCCCAGATGACAGATGGATGGCTGCTCAGTGCCCTGAGCTGTATTACCTGGGTCTCATAGGTGTCCCCAAACAGGCTGAGGGATGTGCCTGCCTGAAGCTCCCCGGAGTGGCCATCTAGCCATGCCTTCAGTGACATGGGCTCCATGACAGATCGAGTATTCATCGGGAATGGCGCCTCCTTGAGCAGCTGGTCTGTGCCAGCGACACAGTGATGAGCGGAGACCTCCAGGCTCAGCCCACCTAGCCCCAGTAGAGCCGGGTCCCAGGAGCCCTAACTCAATAGCAGTTAGGGGTCTTGTGTGCAGCCTAATGCTTGAACAGCCATATGGGGTTGCTGCTTGGTGTCGTTTACTCAGAACTTTAAGTCCTGGGCAGAGGACTCAGGAAGAGCCTCCTGGGTCCCTGGGTCAAGACCCATCCCACTACAGGGAGGGAGAGAGGGAGAAAGGGAAGGAAAATGTGACTGTCAGAGGCCTCACCAGGGTCAGGCTTTCCTGTTCGGTACTGCTCAGAGCGGAAGAACCTGCAGGGACAGACAGACAGACAGGAGAGGCAATGGCAGCATTCCTGTTAAGAGGCCAGGGAGGCATACACCATACCCAAGAGCCAGTACACATTCACAGACCCTCACATGACTTGATCACCCATCACACCTTCCCTCCCAACCCTGCAGGGCATTTCATCCCATCCCCCGAGGTGAGAGACTCTCTAACTCTCAAGCCTGATGGGTCCAGGCCAGTGGGCGCTGCAGAACTGAAGGACAGTGGGGGTGAGGGGGTGGGGCCAAGCTGGTGACTTACTCTTGGATGATGGGGGCCAACTGCGTTCCAAGGTCCTCACAGTAGAACCATTTCTCGAAGAGGACGTTTACAGTGTCCCCAACATAGTACCTGTCAAAATCGAGGTCAAGGTAACCCACTCTCCATCTGGGCAGCTTTGGGGCAGCTCGGTCTAGGCTGGGCTCTGGCTAAGGGTCCCTCTCTGAGCCCAGGCACTGCATAGCTATATGGCTTTGTCACATCTGTTGGCACAGCCCAGGGATCACACTTATACGGGGCATGTGTGAGGCAGGTGGAACTCTGGCCCGGAAGCAGAAGGACTCGGGAGGGGTCACACAGCCTAAACGTGGCTGAGCAGGCTGCCCTCAACACAGAAGCTTGGAGAACAGTCATTCCAAGTGTGTTTGTATTTAGCAAAAGGAAGACGAAGCTGAGCCCAAGTCTCGGGGCAGCTTGAAGTTTGTTCTTTGGGCTCTGGGTTATCATATGCTGAACAGCCAATGCGGCGCATGCACACACGCATGCATCAACCCCCCCATGAAGGAAGGATTCTTCTGTTTCAGAGGTCGGAGGTCACCTCTGCACCATAGAACTTGTGCACAGCTCTGGCTTTCTCTGGCACGCACACACACACACACACACACACACACACAAACACACACACACACACACACACACACACACACACACACTTACATAGTCTTCAGTCACCCCTGCAACCACCCACATCCCGGCAGCCAGGGAACACCTGGGCAGGCAGAGCTGTGCGGTGCCACTGGCCCCTTAGGCAGGTAGCACAAGGCAGGTGCTAGGAGCTACTGTCACCAAAATGCCCAGTCCCTGAACCAGCTCCAGACCAGGCCAGTTCTGTGTCTGCTTTCCAACTCTCACCAGCCCTACGGGGAGAGACAGGCTAGAGACACACCATGCACCCACCCAGGTTCTACCCCGAGACGGAACTGGCCACCAGAAAGCTTCATTGCGGAGCTGCAGTGCCCTTAGGAAGGGCCTTCGGGGTGGCATTTTAATGTTGAGTCCCTGGCTTTTATTAAAGGTCAAAAGCAGCCAGATGAAATGCGTTATTGAATTTGCTGTAAAATGTTATTGAGGACACCAATAACTCACCGGAGTCTCCTTCATAAAGCACCTCAGAGAGACTCCTTTTAGAATTCAGGCCAGCAATCTGCCTATTCAATGGGCCATTATGCTGTAGACATATGGTTCAGCCATTAGCAGCATATATATATATATATATATATATATATATATATATATATATATATATTTTTTTTTTTTTAGGAACTTTTTAACAGTATGAGAAATACTCGTGAACTTTTTCAATGGGCATGTGGCTTCAGTTAGGCAAACTGCGTAAATTCTAGAAGTCTGCAGTGCCTCAGGAATTTTTTTTCTTTATTTATTGGGGGTGGGGTGAGGCATGTGTGCACACCGCGGGATGGGTTGTGGAGGTCAGAAGAGGATTTTATGAACAACTTTCAGAAATTTACATCTTCCACCATGTGGATCTCGGGAATCAAACTCAGGCTTGGCAGCAAGCACCTTGGTGTTGTGCTAGCCTCTCACTGGCTCTAACACCAATTCTTTTTCTTTTTAAACCAAACAAAGCAAACCTTAAGCTCATGCATGTAACAAGACTGCATGGTTATGAGGGAGAGGTGTGAACAAAAAAAAGGTCACTTCTTTATGTCTAACTGAAGAATGGCAAAGGGCTTTGGGATCTGTTTTCTTGGGGGTGAAAAAGAAGAATGAAATGAAATTCCCAAACCATAAAATCCTCCTGCTGGTGGCAGGTCATTTTAATTTAGTTCATTTTGAATTCTTATGTTTCCAGACTTTGAGAAGGAATACGTATGATTTCAACTCATTGAAAAACAAGTGTTTAAAGATGCCCATTATAACAGGATATTTGAGACAAAGTGTTCTGATTCTGGTGACTTATTGAGAAATTTAAGTTTTCTTTGAAAATTCAAAACAGGGTTGCCGGAAAAATCTTTGGTCCTCTGAGCTTGAGGGATTCCCTCCTTTCAGAGCGTAATAGTCTAGACCAGTGGTTCTCAACCTTCCTGATGCTGCAACACCCCTCCCCCCTTTTTTTTTTCTTTCTCCCGAGACAGGGTTTCTCTGTGTAGCTCTGGCTTGGCCTCAAACTCACAGAGATCCACCTGCCTCTGCCTCCCAAGTGCTGGGATTAAAGGCATGCACCACCACCACCCGGCTTTTCCAATAGTCTTAGATGACCCCTGTGAAAGGGTCTTTCAGCCTCCAAAGGGGTTGAGACCCACGGGTTGAGGACCACTGGTCTAGAGACTGATGGGGGGCAGGCAGGGGTTCAAGGGAAGTGGGATGGAGTCTGACTTTCCCCTTCCATCTTGCTGATCCAGCATGGATGCCGGCTTTGTAGTTCTCTGTGATGCCGGGTCTAGCAAGTTATTTTACCTAGGCCTAGTTTCTTCTCAGTCCCCGCAGCTTCAAAAAGAGCAGATGGTAAAGCAGCACCTAGCCCCCCAGCATCATGGGGAGTATAGGGTAAATAAATAAACAGCGAACCTCCTAGCTGGTGCCTGGCACATAGCTGTTGCTAGCCAGATGTTTATACTTCTTGTGATCTGGGGTAGAGACACCGGCCAAGGATAACTTCTGCAGGCCCAAGCTGCTAGAAGGAGCAGTGTTTGCCTATACCAGGACATGTGGCTTTCTAGGTTCCTTTATTCCCTGTCTGCATCGACCCTTCCCATCACCAGCTTCCTAGCAGACCTTTGGAAAACACAAATGCCAGTTCCAGCCAGGGTCTTCATGTGTACCACAGAGAGTACTCCCCTCCCTCAAGACCAAACCCACTTCCTCTCTCTGGTTAGCCAGCAAATCCAGGTTCTCCATCATCTCCTGTTGCCAAGCCCTCTAGTCTCTTGGTGGCCAGGAAGTGCTCTCTTGAGTCTATCATGGATCCTTCCTGCTATAGTTTTGAACTATGCCCCTCTATTGTTAGTCCTGTGATCACTCAAGTCCTGCAAGGCACGAGCAATTACCTCAGTCCATCCAGCTCGCTCTCCAGCCGCCTCCTCTCAATCACCAGCCCCATGGTGTTGGCGAACCTCTGTGGGGAGTGGGGCACCCTGGCAGGCAGGAGGAATATCTGTGCGGATGGAGAACAGGAGTCCAGCAAGGCTGTACCCTGAGGTCACCTCAGTGCCCCCAGCATGCTGGGTGACCCACAGGGCAGCAGGGAAACTCTGCCTGTCCACCCTGGACCCTACTCTCCACTCAGCCTCTACCCAGGAAACCTGAGGGAATGTTTGTGCTCAGAGGAAGCCCAGAGAATGGGGCCTTTGCCTTTCTTTCCCCTGGGGTCAGCCTCACCTCTCCCTGCCGAATGACCACATCCCGGTGTTTGCCTTGCTCCAGGACTCGGAGGACCATGTCTCCCTCCAGCTGGTAAAATACCTGTGGAAAAACAAGGAGCTTGGGACCTCCCTGATCCATCTTTTATATCCTTAACTCCTGCTCAGGACCTAAATTCTGACCAGAAAACTGGAACAGTTTCCTGCAGACCTCAGGGCTTATGAACAGCTTCTGGGGCCCCTGCACCCCCTGGTCCAGGCCACAGACAAGAAAGCTGGAGACATTCAGGGGTCACATCTGGAACATGTAGGTGACCATCAGGGTACCCAGGATGTAACAGCAGGTGCCTGGCTGGGAGGTAGGATGTAGAAGGCTGGATAAGGAGCTTGCTGGAGAATCAGTGGCTCCACAGTAGAAATACTCCTTAACTTAGGCTGGGCTTTTTCACACTTGTCAGAATTCTTATAACCCCAACATCATCATTAGCCCCATTCTGAAGAAAATAAAGTTGAGGTTCAAAGCAGCTGGTCTAAGATGGTGGGTCCTGGAGTTGAAGTTGGGCGACTGTGTGTGACTCTGGGAGCCATTGAGATGCTCTGGCACTGGGCTGGGGAAGTTGGGAGCCTAGGAGGATGGAGTTGATGGCGGGCTTTCTCTAGGGGACTCCTACTAAGTTTTCTATTCTGTCCTAAAACCTCAATCAGTACTTAATGAGCTGGACGTGGTGACTCATGTCTCTAATTAGCAGAAGGATTGCGTTGAGTTTGAGGTCAGCCTGGGCTATAGAGTGAGAGCTTGCCTCAAAAAACAAAGCAAACAAAAAATTAATCCCAAAGGATTCTAATTACACAGTAGCCCATAGATAACGTAGGTGACAGTGTTTGTGGTTATGAGTGAGGCAAAGCTTTCTTTCTGTATATTTTATATTTTCTACAATGAATGGTATTTGCTTTCATTATTAAAAACAAGCCATATGATTGAAGATGGAGCTCCATGGCAGAATGTTTATTATATAATGCGTATGAGGCTCTGAGTTTAATCCCCCACAAACACACTTGCGCGCGCGCGCGCGCACACACACACACACACACACACACACACAAACACATACACACACACACACACACACAAACACATACACACACACACACACACACACACACTTGCACGTTATATGTTATTTAATACAAATCAGAAAAAACCTACTAGGTTTTCTCATAGGAAGCAATTGAGCTTGTATGAGAGAGAGAGAGAGAGAGAGAGAGAGAGAGAGATCAATTTGCAGTATAAGTCCTGGGTCATTTCATGATAGATGACAGGAGAAAGAAAGAGGTGTCTCAGGGTTATGGGGAGAGGCCAGTGTCCCCAGGACCTGCTAATATCAGGAAAACTTGGGAGAAAGGAGCCAGATTCAAACCCTTTCCAGACTGACTACAAGGTATTACCAGCCATCGATCAAAACTAGAAGGCAGAGGCGGAATTTTCCCGACCTGTCCCCAGCCCAGAGGCCTTCCCTGTGATGAGGGCGGGCCTGGCCTGCAGCCGAGGACAAACCCCTGACAGCAGAAAAATCAACAACAGCCCTGGGCAATCCAAAAGGAAGCGTGTTCCTTGGGAAGTAAATGATGTTTGAGACCTGGGGCTAGCTGGGAGATTAAGTGTACCTGCTCACACAGATATTAAATTGAGTCTGCTTCTGTGACCTGGAAAGGACCTCACAGGCAGGGGGAGCCAGGAACAGGTAAGCACCCACACCTGGTAAGTGCATGCTCTGTGCACATGGCCTTTTTCCACAGGCAGAGGAACCTCATCTCCTTCCCAGCCAATTGTCCTTATTCTTGGCAACCACGAGAAAAAGCGTGAAGTGGGTGAGTGGTGCGTGGGTCCAGGGCACCTAAGAACTGTTGCAGAGACCAGGGCTCAGGCAAGAAGGGAAATCCAGCTCAGCCCTTACCAGATATGCTTTAAACATCACTCAGAGCGACCCAGGCTCCGCAGACAGGCATGGACAGAGGGGATGCTGACCCTCCGCTTTGCTCCGAGGCTGCCCAGGGACTGGCAAGGTACCAAACTCTGCCCTCCTGCCAAACATCAGGTCCAAACATCACAAGCCTAGCTCCAGCCAGACTTCTCTGAGCCACCAGATGAATCAAGACATGGACTGGCCCCGGGGACTCATAGACACTGTTTTACTTAGGGCTATCACTGCCGTGATGAAACACCATGCATGACCAAGGCAGCTGGGGGAGGAAAGGGTTTGTTTGGCTTATACTTCCACATCACCGTCCATCACTGAAGGAAGTCAGGACAGGAACTCACACAGGGCAGGAACCTGGAGGCAGGAGCTGATGCAGAGGCCATGGAGGGGTGCTGCTTACTGGCTTGCTTCCCCTTGCTTGCTCAGTCTGCTTTCTTTCTTTTCTTTCTTTCTTTCTTTCTTTCTTTCTTTCTTTCTTTTTTTTTTTTTTTTTTGGTTTTTCGAGACAGAGTTTCTCTGTGTAGCTTTGCGCCTTTCCTGGAACTCACTCTGTAGCCCAGGCTGGCCTCGAACTCACAGAGATCTGCCTGGCTCTGCCTCCCGAGTGCTGGGATTAAAGGCATGCACCACTGCCACCCGGCCTCAGCCTGCTTTCTTATAGAACTCAGGATGGCACCACCCACAGTGGGTTGGGCCCTCCCACTAATTAAGAAAGTGCCCAGCAGGCTTGCCAGATCTTATGGGGGGTACTTTATTTTTTGGTTTTTCGAGACAGGGTTATGGAGGTACTTTTTCAGTCAAGGCTCCCTCCTCTCTGATGACTCTGACTTGGGTCAAGCTGACATAAAAACCAGCTGACACAAACGCCCACCCGCCTGAGCAGCATGGAGAGACCCTGAGGTGAGCTGGGCAAAGGAGGGAGACAGACAGGGCACAGGCGGGGTGGACACTGAGGGCAGACCTAACCGTTGAGGGGGGAGGAGGCTGACGGAGGCAAATGGGAAAGGCTGGCTGGGCCTCAACTGCCACAGACTCTCAGCTATGGTCGGCCTCTCCTCCGTAGATTTAGATTTTCACTTTTTTTTTTTGTTTTTAATCACAGGAAAAGTTCGCAGAGAAGTGTTCAATGGCCGGGAGAAGGCCCAGGTCCGTGGAACTGGTTCTGCTCAGCTCAAGCAGCACTACTGCATGGCCGACGCCCTCTGCCTGCGGGTCTGGTGCCCAACACACACCCTGGGCCCTCAGCATTTGCTGACAGAGCGTTCTCAAGGGTTCACGGTGAACAGAACTGGGTTGGTGTGCGGGATGCCGGTGATGGCGGTGGAGGCTCAAACTCCAGAACCAGGTCTCCCAGAAAATAAGGGGCACTTTACAGTGGTCCTGTCCCACCACATCCTGATCTCTACTGGGGGATCTGGGATCGGTCTGTCTCCGGGGAGGGGTAGTAGTGGTTGTCTCCTCCTTCTCCTCCTCCTCCTCCTCCTCCTCCTCCTCCTCCTCCTCCTCTTCCTCCTCTTCCTCCTCTTCCTCCTCCTCTTCCTCCTCCTCCTCCTCTTCCTCCTTCTCCTTCCTCTTCCTCCTCCTCCTCCTCCTCCTCCTTCTTCTTCTCCTTCTCCTTCCTCTTCCTCCTCCCTCCTCCTCCTCCTCTTCGTCCTTCCCTTCTTCAAACAAGTTTTTTGCAGGCCCGGCTGTCCTTGAACTCTCGGTCGGTCCTCTTTGCCTCCCCTCCAGAGTGTTAGGATTACAGGTGTGCACCATCACACTTAAATTCTGCTTTTTTTTTTTTTTTAATGTAGCTTCCGTACATGAGCGGAGAAGCACAGAATTCACTCTCCAGACTCTGAATCATTGGAGCCGCTAGCAACTCGGGACCTGTACTCCCTAGAAGTAAGGCGGGCCCACCTTGTTCCTACTCCTTCTTCAACACTTCTCATGCTCCCTTGTTACCTTTTCCACCCAACATTCCCCCTCCTCGTCCTTGTGTCCTTAGACCCTTTGCTCCTTATGTGACGGACAGGGAGAGCCTGGCTTCTGGGGTCAGAGTACCATGGAATCCCTCAGAGTCTGTGGCTCATATGGGAGGCCAAAGGAGAGGAACCATCCGTATAGACCACCACATGTCCACGACCGTGGAGACCCCACAACAGGAGCCTGTCAAACACAGGGCCTCCCCAATAGAGTTCCCTGGGCACAAGGTAGTCAAAGGTAGACCTGCGGGCACCCCAATTCTAAGGCAGTCATTTCCCTTTCCTGTGGCAGTCATATTTGCTTTTCTCTGGGCCACTCTCTCTAGCCCTGGGGCAGAAGTGTCCGCTCCCCCACAGGTGGCAGCCTGATGGCACGGGCGAGCATCCACGACCTACCTCCTCACCCTCCTCGATGTGATAATCCTTCCTGGTATTGGGGCCTCCGACGAACATGATTTTGAGCTGCTCTTGGTGCCTGCAGGAAAGAGGCAAGAACAGGATCTGAATCAACTCCTGGGAGTGAGCGGCGGAAAGCAGGGACGTGTGGAGGCAGGGGGAGGCCTGGTTCACACATCTGGGAGAAGAACAGATCCCCTTCGTGGTCAGATTGTTCCTCATGCATTTAAGTGTCACCGTGTGTGGTTGTGTGTCTCCGTGCCTTCTGACCCACAAAGAAGCAGCATGGAAGAGCATCACTCTTCATGGCCCCGGGCCACACTCAAGATCTCAAGGACAGGAGAACTGAGGGGAACCCTCACCTGTCTGCTCGTGAGACTGTCCACCACTGCGGACCATACTCAGGGGACTCAGGAGACTGTGACATCTCCAGGGGAAACAGATGTGTGTGTGTGTGTGTGTGTTGTGTGTGTGTGTGTGTGTGTGTGTGTGTGTGTGTGTGTGATGTGTTCAAAAACACAGGCACTGGAGCCAGCCTCCTAAGATCAATTTGGCTTTATTGCAATCTTGGGCATGTTAGTTGACGTTATTGGGGTTTAGCTCCCTCATCTGGAGAGGCAGCTTTAATTCATTTCATAGGTTTTTTTATTGTTATTATGTATTTATGTTCTGAATAGTTTCATGTTATTTGGGAAGAGAAAACCTCAATTGGGAAATTCCCCCACCAGACTGGCCTATGAGCCAGACACGTGATTGATGGTTGATGGGGGAGGGCCCAGCTCACTGTGGGGCAGCACCACCCTAGGGCTGGTGACCCTGGGTTGTATAAGAAAGCAGGCTGAGGGCTGGAGAGATGGCTCAGAGGTTAAGAGCACTCGCTGCTCTTCCAGAGGTCCTGAGTTCAATTCCCAGCAACCACATGGTGGCTCACAACCATCCATAAAATGAGATTTGGTGCCCTCTTCTGGCGTGCAGGCAGACATGCAGACAGAACACTGTGTACATAATAAATAAATAAATCTTAAAAAAAAAAAAAAAAAGAAAAGAAAAGAAAAGAAAAAAGAAAGAGATCAGGTTGAACAAGCCAGGGGGGAGCGTGCCAGCAAGCAGCACCCCTCCACAGCTTCTGCTCCAGTTCCTGCCTCCAGGATCCTGCCTTAGCTTCTCCCAGTGATGATCTCATAAGCTGTAATTTACATGTGGAGGTCAGAGGATAATTATTTAGAGTCAATTCTCTCTTTCCATCACATGGATCTTAGAGGTTGAACTCAGGCCTTTAGGCTTGTGAGGGCAAGTGCCTTTACCCACTGACCCATCCCTTCAGCCACTTTTTTTTTTTTCCTTTTATTAGTAGACTTTAGTGAGATATAGACAAAAAGCTCTTGAACAAGTTTATTTGATAATTACACCCCCTCCCCCAGTCAGAATGCAAAATCTCTCTGGGGGTGTTACAGGTTGAATCCCCTGACTGGTCCAAATTCTTATTATGTTGGAGTCCTAAGCCCCAGGACCTCGGAAGGCGAACTTCACATCACACAGCCATAGCGTATGGGAGCTGGGTGTGAACCTCAGAGCCTGCCTGAGGTCTGAACCCGTATTGTTGCAGTGGGGGACAGTCTTGATGGGACACAAGAGAGAGACAAGGCCTTGAGGAAACAGAAGTCCAGACCAGGAGGGAGGGGCAATTCCAGTTGCCTTATGATCTGCTCAATGCAATATGAGTGAGGTTTTATGAGCAGGAATGTGGATACGGAGACTCACAGCAGGGGAAGGTCTGTGAAGATGAACATAGACGCTGGGTTCATGCATCTGAAACCAAGGAACGCCACTGATGCCAGCCAGAAGCTAGAGCCAGGCATGGCACAGACGCACCATGAAAACCCAGCCGTCCCAGTGATGGAGGTTACCTCCACAGACTTGTTCATACCGACTGACATGCCCTCTCAACAGAATCTCAGTTCTACCAGGAAGGCATTCTGTCAGTTTGCTTCCTGCCCTGTCCCCAAAGTCCAGAGCATCGTGGTGCTCAGTAAATATCTGCTGACTGAATAAGGGGAGGGCCGATGGTTGTGATGGTTAACCTGGGGAGTTCTAGAGGGCTGGAAGGCTGGGGGGCAGGGCTGGGGGCAGGGTAGTCACTACTGACCGGGCTGATGCATGGATAGGATCAGAGCTGTGGTCCTGGGCTCGAGAGGGGGAAGAGGAGTTGGAGGAGTGCGAATGAGAGACTACAGACAGGAAAGAGGCAGAAATGACAAAGCTCCAAGCTGCGGGAGAAGGCAGAGGCAGAAGAGAGGGAAGAGAAACAGCTTCAAGGGGCCGTGAAGGCCAGACATGGGGGTATTGCGTAGTGACCAAGGGTGTGCATGGACTTTGTAGTCAAACTGTTTCTGGGCTTGCGTTGTGGACTCTGTCCCTTGCTAGCTCTGTGACATTTGGGAAAGTTACTTATTAAATCCCACCCCTGTGGGGGCTACTGTGAGAATTCAATGAGATGATGTGAATATACTTGGCCTAATCTCCCCGTCAGAGTCAAGTGGCTGCAGCTGTCTGGGTTAGGACATCACCCCCCATTGGAAATGACTTAAAGACCTACAGATATGGTGATTTTGGGGTCTGGGGTGGTGTTGCAAGAAGCTGTGGAAATGAGGGAGAGGGAGGGAGGTGGTGGAGGGGAAGTCTGAGATGAAAGGCAGCCTGAACAGGTCAGTCCCTGCTGTAGGTAGAGGAGGCCTGGGAGGGTCTGGTGTTTTCCTGTGTGGCCTGGAGCCCTGAATCAAGAACCCTCATGGCTAGGGATGTAGCTCAGTTTGGAAAAGTGCTTGCCTAGTATTCGAGAGGCCCCAAGTTCCACCCCCAGCACCTCAGAAAGAAGGTGTGGTGGTATACATGTATAATTCTAGCACTTGGGAAGTGGAAGCATGCAGATTGAGAGTTCAAACCCACCCTTAGCTACATAGCGAGTTAAGGCCAGCCTGGGCTATGGAGACACACACACACACACACACACACACACACACACACACACACCATACAATCATGGCTTCAGGGTTTGCCAGTGTTGAGGTGTGTGGTTCAGCTGTCTCCAGGTCCTGAGTTCTAGTCTGGGGCATTGAAAACCATGCTTTTCCCAAGGGGTGTATGGTTGCTTTCAGCCATGGAAGGGATGTCACATCCTGCCTCATCTCTCACAGCCTCAGAGGCACTCAAGCAGGTCTCAGAAGTCAAGGCCACCGGCTGTGCTGTGGTCTCCGGAAAGAGGAACAGACTGAGGTAGTGAAACCTGAAAGAGCCAGTCCGCACCCTCCCCTGAAAGCACCAGGCAAGAAGGGTGGAGGGGGAGGGGAGGGTTGAGGGAGGGGTAGGAGGGGTAGGAGGAGGAGGGGGAAGATGAATAAGAAAAGGAGTGGGTAGAAGTCACCGGGGTGCTGGAGACTCACATCAGCTTGTTGCAAACCGGGGGCTGGAAGGAGGCCCGATTCTCTTCCACCCAAGACTTCACTCTCACGCGGCGGCGCTCCATGGTCGGCAGGCAGGACTCTCCGGCCCACCGCGAGTCGCCAGGCAATCGGGCAGTTGGAGAGGTCAGTCTGCCCAGCGTCCTGTGGGCCACCTCATTAATTAACCTCCCGGAGGTCAAAGAGCAGAGCAACCCCCCCTGCCATCCCGCGGTGTGGCTCTTGGGTCTGAGCCCTCATGCCCTGAACATCCCTGCCTCTGCTCACCGAAGAGGGCGGGCCCTCCAGACCTGCCTCCTAGGATCTGGCCAGCGTCCTCCTCCGGGCACCTAGTTGCCCCGGTCCGAAGAGGGATTCTGGTGCATGCTCGCCCCGTGTAAGATGCAGGATGCCGGACTTTCCGTTTTCCTAAGGACCCCCTCCCCTAAAGAAGTATTGTGATAGGGAGAATAAAGGTTTGAAAACCCGAGGCTTTGAACACAAGGTGCGCTGAGGGCGACAGTGAGCGCACGGAGACCATCACTGGAGGCAATTCACGCCGGCATCGGTCTCCTCCGGAGCCCTGAGGTCAAGGCCGGTGCACCCTGCTTTGCAGCCGAGGCCGGGTCCCGCTGAAGCAGCCTCAGCACCGAGTAGTTGTGGGTAGGAATGAGGTGCCCGACGCTGTTCTGAGCTCTTTGTCTCCTCCACTGGGAATCGAACCAGGGTCTTTAGTTTGCTAGGCAAGCTCTGCCCACTGAGTTCTCTATCCCCCAGCTCCCTTGCATGTTCTGTTTGGGTGTTGTTATTGAAACGAGGAATCACTTTGTAATCCAGGATGTTGGCCCACTTGCTATGTAGCTCAGGCTAGCCTCAAACTCTGTCCTCCCGCCTCAGTGCTGGGATCGAGGACCGGCGCCACCATAAACCCACAATCCCCACCCTTGCATGTCTTAAACCACATATGTATGAAGAATTTTGCAGGTGAAGATGGCCCTGGGTGTTCTAGTCTGTCAGACTAGAGGCTCTTCAGCCCAGGCTGTCCTAGGGCGGACCTGGATCTAAGTGTGAAAATAAGGATGGGGGTGAAAGTGGGGTTTGTGGGGGGTGGGGTATGACCACCTGCCTTTCCCTCTCCCTTCAGGACTCAGAATTCTTGGAAAAGTTGGAAGGGAGTGAACGATAGAAACTAGTGAGTGAGGGAGAAGAAACTGTCTCAGGCCCCTGACACCAAAAAGCAGACTACAGAAGAAAACAGCAGTTCTCAACCTGTGGGTCACGCCTTTGGGGGCCCAACAACTCTTTCACAGGGGGTCACAAATCAGATATCCTGCAGATCAGATATTTACATTAACGATTCATAACAGTAGCAGAATCGCAGTTAGGAAATAGCAACAAAAGTGATTGTATGGTTGGGGGGGGGTCAGCACAACATGAGGAAATGTATCTGGGCATTAGGAAGGTTGAGAACCACTGGACTAGACGAATCTCCCTCTGTGGTGCTCATGGCCACCTGCCCCTGTCTGCAGCCTAACACGGGCAGCTTCTCCACTTCCCAGAATTAAAAGCTCCCCCGGGGTAAGTCAAAACCCAGACAGATACTCAGCGTCTCACCCACCTGGCAGGGACTTTCCTGTGTCCTCTCGACCACCCTTCCCCCTTTCTCCGCCTTTATCTTTTCAGTTGTTTATTTAGCACGTTTTAGCTACATGTTTCCTTCTAGAGTATTCTTTGGTACCTAAATAACTCCAACTACCTTCTTTCTGTTTCCCTGTCTACAAGTAATCAGAGGGGGTGTAAACAAAGAGAGGGCAGAGGGGACCTATGATGTGTTAGGTTCGCTTTGAGTATTGTTAAAGGAGGGAGGGATGGGTAGATGGGTGGATGAATAGGTAGGTATCGGTGGAGGGGCTCCCGTGAAACCAGCAGATGTTCTGTTACATACTACAAAGGACAGAATGCAGTTACCCTGGATTTTAATTGATGCAATCAAATAATGTGAATAAGTGAGGCAGGCCATAAGTAGAATTTTGGGAGAGCTGGGCGGTGGGGGTACATACCTTTAATCCCAGCACTTGGGAGGCAGAGCCAGGAGGATCTCTGTGAGTTTGAGGCCAGCCTGGTCTACAGAGGGAGATCCAGGACAGGCACCAAAACTATATAGAGAAACCCTGTCTTGGAAAAAAAAAAAAAAAAAAGAATTTTGGGATAAGAATATTCTAAATTCAGGCTAAGATAGTTATATAATCACCATCAAGATGCCCTCTGTTTTGGACTGTGTAGATAATACACTATTCTAGGGTACCATGGGCAAGCCTCTTCGTTATCTGGATGGCTTCTGCATCAAAAAACCAACAACTCTCCTCTTACCCACGTGTTCTGGCATTGATTAGTTCTTGATTGACTGGGACCTTCTGGGTATTGATCGTTGATCGATTCTAGTTTCTGGATCTTACCTGCTTGTATTAGTTACTTTGCTTACTGTGGGAACACAAGGGATCTATTTTGGCTCCAAGTTTGAGGGTACAGTCCCTCATGGTGGGGATGGTACAGTGACAAGAGCTGGAAGCAGCCGGTCATGTTGTGTCAACAGTCAGGAAGTGAAGGGAAACCAGTGCTGCTACTCTTCCCCCTCCCCACCCCCCTTTTTGAGACAGGGTTTCTCTGTGTAGTTTTGGTGCCTGTCCTGGATCTCACTCTGTAGACCAGGCTGGCCTCGAACTCACAGAGATCCGCCTGGCTCTGCCTCCTGAGTGCTGAAATTAAAGGCATGCACCACCACCGCCCGGCTCCTCTTCCCCTTTTTATTCAATCTGAAACCCCAGCTCAGACTAGTGCCATCCACATTTTAGTGTGAGCCTTCCCAGCCCAATTAACTAGAAACTCCCTCACAGACATGCTGGGAAGCTTGTTTCCATGGTGACTGTAAATCCCATCAAGTTAATAATCAAGATCAAACATCAGGCTGTTCTCAAGTTGCCACCTCTTCCCTCTATACAGGAGCTCATCTGTGGTGTGGAATCAGAAGAAAACAGCATCTACTCTGAGCTCCTAGCCTATCGAGGCATTCCTGCTCCCTGGGTGGGGTCTTGCTCCACCCCCTGGATTGCGTGAGCCAAGTCACACAGAGCTTTAGATACTCACTAGGTTTGGCTGAACATGGCTGTGGATAACCCGCTGATCAATAGACTGAGCTAGTGTATCAGTCGCTTCCATCCCCTTGGTCTTTCTGTCTCCCTTTCTCTCTCCATACCCCCTTTCATATACTCATCAAATACGTAAGAACAAATAGCTTCCTGTGGATAAAAGGAATACCTCATGAACTATGCTGGGGAATAGGGAGGAAAAGCAAGCCAAACTCAGAGTCTTCTATTGTACTCTTGTAACACAGTTCAATTCTGTAGTCCTAAATGTGTGGGGTGTTTCTCCCAACCCGCACACAAGCAATCAGACTGCAGGAGTGCCTGCTGGACATCAAATCCATTCTTATCTGCATGGAGACAGCATCAGACCCCACAGGCTGAGGGCTCAGCCCCCTAAGACTGTCCCCAACTTCAGGCCAGCTGCAAAGAAGGTAGCCGGCTATAAATTGGGATTTCTGAGGCTGAGTCCAGAGATTTGTAACTGCCTAGGTGTCATCTGGCACACTGCTGCCCCCTTGTGCAGAAGTCTGGGCTAGCATCCTCGAGGATGAGAGGCTGAATGAGAGGAAGTGGCCAAGGGCCAGCTGTGTTAGCTCTGCTTAGATGACCCCAGGGGAGCTGGCTGATCTGCCTTGCAGAATGCAGTTCAACTCACTGACCCGATGCATCAGGAGCGAGTGAAATGGTTATGACTGCATGTCATTAAATTGGGGGTTAACTGAAGATGTGGGAGTTTCCATGGCCATTCAGTGTCATTTTGTTTTAGGTATACTCTAACAGGACCCGAGACCTTAGCACAACTGACACCATGTTGGAAGCACCATTCTGATCTTAGAACCCAGCATGTAGGTCCCAAAATGGGAACAGAGACCCAATCCATCAAAGACCTAGTCCACAGTTCTGGGAAAGTCCCTCAAGGTACGAACCTTGCTTTTTGGCTTCTGTAGTTACACTTCTCACTAACTGTTCTTGCTAACTGAAGTATTAACCTGGATGTAGTATGTGTTTGTGCAGAAAAGGCAAAGCACAGTGGGTGTTGGGGCTGCATGATTTGGGCAGGTCCCCCATGCAGTCACTGGCTGGCAATACGGACTTTCCATTTTAAGAGAGTCTGTGCGTTTTCTGGGGGAATCACCTTGCATCGAGGCCTCTCATGAATGACACATAGCAAATCTGGTCTGACAAGCTTGATCTTTAGGAGCTGGGTCCATGCCTTCCATATATAATTATTGATATAATTGTGTCGCCGAAAGGAAGAATTCTTTAGGCCTATTATAGCAAACAGAGTTTATTTGAATAAGGAAGGAAAACAAAACAATTCATAAATGAAACAGTTCCAAGAACAGAGAAGGTTTTGAGAATGGCAACCAGCATTGAAATCTAAGGTATTTGTAAAGCAAGGCTGCTTGCACACACACACACACACACAATAATAGACAGCTGCTTAATCCATTTCAAGACCTCCCAAAGCCAACAAATCCCAGGTCCTGCCTTCAAACTCTACCTACATTGGCTTGGTGTATTGGGCCAAATATTGGACTCCACTCCAAGTTCATGGCCTTCTGTAGATATTATTGGCAGAACTTACACCGACATCTTGTTTTGGGTTTTCCAACGATTAGACTGTGATGGTTTTCCATTGATGCTATGACACAAAATTAGTGGTTTAAAATAATGCCAGAAAGCCAGGCCTGGTGGCAACGGCCTAGCTACTAGAAGCTGAGGTGGGATAGAAAATTCAAGGCTGTTTGGGCTACTGAGGAAGTCTAAGGCTGACCGGGGCAACTTATAACCAGCCATGGAGAGCAAGCCAGTCTGCAGATTGCTCTATGGCTTCTTTAACAGTTCTTGATTCTAGAACCCTGCCTTGCGCTCCTGCCCTAACATTCCTCCAAGATGGACTATAATCAGGATGTGTAAGCCCAGTAAACCCTTTCCTTCCCAAGTTGCTTTTGGTCATGATCTTTATCACAACACTAGAAATCAAACTAAGACTGAATATCTGTTGGGGATTATCTTGACTAGGGAAGACACACCCACTGTGGGTGTCGCTGTTCCCTGGGCCACCCTGGAGTGTATGAAAAGGAGAAAGTGGGGCTGGAGAGATGGCTCAGAGGTTAAGAGCACTGACTGTTCTTCCAGAGGTCCTGAGTTCAATTCCTAGCACCCACATGGCGGCTCACAACCATCTGTAATGAGATCTGGCACCCTCTTCTGTGTACATAATACATAAATAAATCTTTTTTAAAAAAGAAAAGAAAAGGAGAAAGTGTACTGAGCACAAGCACTCATTGCTTTCTGCTTCTGATGCATTATGATCAGCTGCCTCCTGCTGCTGTGACTTACCCACCATAATGAACCAAGAACTGTGAGCCCAAAATCCCTTTCTGCTATCAGTTGTCTTTGTCGGGGTGTTTTATCACGACAACAGGGAGAGAAATTAAGATAGAGGGCAAAGGTCTGTATAGCACACATCCTTTCTTTCTTCTCTTCTCTTTCCTAGTCTGTCAAGATGCTCATAGTTGCTAGTAATGAAGAGTAATGGAGACTCCAATTAAACACTAGCTTAAGGGCTGTTGAGTTGTTCCAGTGGGTATGGGAGCTTGCTTAAAAAGTCTGATGACCTGAGTTAGATCCCTGGGATCCACAGGGTAGGAGATAACCAAGTTCACGCCTCCCCCCACTACATAAAAATGTAATTAAAAAAAATTAAAAATGTGGGCCTAGAGAGATGGCTCAGCCATTAAGAGCACTTGCTACTCTTGCAGAGGGTCCAGGTTTGGTTCCTAGTATCCACATGGTGGCTCACAGCTGTCTGTACCTCCAGTTCCGGGTGATACGATGCCCTCTTCTGGCCTTTAATGGTACCAGACATACACATGGTGCACATACACGCTTGCAGGCAAACACTTATACACACAACAAATAAATCTTAAAAATACAAAGAAGAAACAAATAAAACAAAAAATGAAAACAAACAAACAACAACAAAAAATAAACAAGCAAAGAAAAACACCTCCAGGAAGGTTAAAGGCTCCTGTGACAAGGTACCCAAAGGGTATTGCCCAAAGGTGTAAGCAAGGAGACCACCCTGAATGTGGCTTGTGTCCAGTGTTCTGTGACAGCAACGAGAAAAGTGACTAACACACTTTCTACTCCTGGTGGCTGAGGAGGGTTGATTACCCACAGCGTTGCCTTTGGACCATGCCCCATCCCCGGCCCTGCAGGCATTGGATCTGCTGGGAAGGCTGCAGAGTGGGTTCTATCATGTTAGCAGCATCCTTCCGATCATCCTACTAGACGTAGGTAGTTCCCTCCGAGCCTCTAGGAGATCAAACTGCCACCAAGTGAGAACCAGGTGTGTGTGTGCTGGCCCTGAGAGGCTTGCATGCCCATACTTGGACCCATCGCTGGGACAAAAAACGGTAGTTAATCAGGAGATGTTGTTTGGATCAGGTGTTTCCAGGTTCTCAGCCTTTTCAAGGAACTGAAATAAAGACAGAAACAGCAAAGTAGAAAGGGGGGCTTTGTTCAAAAGCAAAGCAATAGTACAGACCAGAAACACCCTGTCAAGAATGACAGTGGGTCACGTGAGTGAGAGTACTCCAGGGTTCGGGGCTTCCTTTTGTGGGATTATGAGTGTGTGCCTTTAAAAAAATCATTTATTTATTTATTCATTCATTTGTTCATTTAATGTGTAAATGTTTTGCCTTCATGCATGTATGTGTTCTACCTGGTGTCCTCATCAGATCCCCTGGAACTGGAGTCACAGACAGTTGTGAGCCATCATGTTGAGTGCCGGGAACTAAACCCAGGTCCTCTGTGAGAACAGCAAGTGCACTTAACCACTGAACCATCTCTCCAGAACTTAGGGACTTCCAATATCCTACCATTCTTCCCTCTTCATGACATGGTTCCACATGATTTGGATGAGAGTGGAGTGCAGCCAGAAGTTTCTCTGGTCTCACCCGGCCCCATGGTCCGGACAAATCTCTCCCACCTGCGGTCCCGCAGCCGCTTATAAAATAATCATTCAGAGGCTTAATATTACAAATTATATGCCCTATGACTCAAGCTTCTTGCTAGCTAGCTCTTATAATTCAACCCATTTCTACTAATCTATGTATTGCCACGTGTTCCATGGCTTTACCTGTGTCCCATTACATGCTGCTCCTTAGATGGTAGGCTGGTGTCTCCCCGACTCAGCCCTTCTTCTCTCTTTCTCTCTGCTTGGATTTCCCGCCTGCCTCTAAGCTGCCTTGCCATAGGCCAAAGCTGCTTTATTTATTAGCCAATGGGAGCAACATATATATTCACAGTGTACAGAAAGACACCCCACAGCAGTGGAGTCTCGGAAGTTTAGGGCACTGTGAGCAGTGCCAACCTTGGCATTGCTTGTAGCATGGGTGTCATGGGTTGCCCAAAGTCATTAAGTCACATACACAATTAAAAAAAGGCCCGTCAACCTGAGTTCAATTCCCAGAGTCCACAGTGGAAGGAGGGAGGGGCCCTTGCCAGTTGTCTTCTGAGCCCTGCATGTGTCTTGGCATGTGTACACTCGTATATGCACACACCCCACATACACACTAAAAATAAATAATAATAATTTCTCCTAAGTCCAATGAAAAGACCCAAACAGAAGAAAAGGATCCAAATGAACAGAAGAAACACAAACAAAACATCTGGACAAACTATTTGCCATGAAGCATGAGTGGGGGGCTGGAGCATAGCTCAGAGGCAAAGCAGTTCCCTCTCTTCCATAAGGCTCTGGGTTCTAGCCCCATTACCAGCATTGAAAAAAAAATTGCTAGTGGACAGTAAGGACATCCCCAAATGCTCAGCATCCTTAAATCCACATTGAGAAACTCAGACACCCAGAGCAGCAGCTAACATCAAGGTCTAACACCAAGTCTTGACTAGGATGCAGAAGAACCAAAATTCAGTGTCAATGGCAGGAGTGGACGCTCCCTCCAGCATCTTCTGGGACCCAGGCCTCACAGATAAAGACATGGGGCAGCCTGCTGGATGGCAGAGAGGTTGGCTACAGGGCTGCTGGCTAAAGCTGCTGGCGCGTGGGCAACCATGTGTTGTCCAGTCCCAAGTGAGGAGCCACCCACTGGCAGCTGAGCTGTAGGAGCCAGAAGAAAAGCACAGGGCAGAAGTAGAAATGTCCCTGCGGTGGCCTCTAGCACCTTTACTGACAAGGCCAGACAGTGGCGCCAGATGACAGAGGACCATTGTCGTCTGGTGCTCAGCTCCAGCCCTGCGGAGCAGAGGAGGAACCAGGAGTGCTAACTTGCCTCCGGCATTCATCCTGTGTGTCCTCACAGTTCAAAACACAGAAGAAGAGTTTTCCAGAATCTGCTTTATGTATTCGTGCAGTGTAATAGAAAAAAAGAGCTGTGATTAGAATGGCCAGTGATTAGGGTGGCCGTGTGGTCAGACTGTCGGTGACAGTCACAATTCATGCTTGCTGGTCTTTCACTCTCAGAACGGTCCCCTTTTGGAGAATGTTAATGTGGCCACACTAGCTGGGT